>NC_051227.1:17078657-17176157 GCF_015220715.1 Pygocentrus nattereri
AAATATTAGATTTATTGACTACATTTATGAAGGTTTCACTTGTTAAGATATTAATTTTCACCGTGTAAATGCAGTCTATCCTTGCCATCACTGCTATTGAAACAGTTTCGGGCGTGTATTTATTCTAGTTGTTTTGGGTGACTATAGACTTCTAGTGTTTGCTAGCAACATTAGCATGACTGCTCCAGTGCTAAATTAAAAAAAGCTAAATCTGGACACCAAACGTGACTTGGGTGATTGACTACACGTGGGACGAGGCTGAAATTGTGTGAATTAGATGTTTTGGCCAAACCATTTCTTTAACCATGGTTTGTTTGACTGTTTGACTGTCAGAAAAACTCTTCAGTGCTTCTGTTTTAGCCCTCGCTCTACGTTTAATGGTTCATAGTGGCTTTGATAGTTTCCATTAATTAGCTTTTATTTTCCTTAGTTCTCCTCAGTGCTCTTCTGTCTTAGCATGTTATCCTGGATGCTCTACTGATTACTACACTGTTAGAAGTGAAGGTTCTGTGCTGGTACATATTTCATTCATCAAGGTACAAACAGCATAAATGTTTCCTCAAAGGTACAGCAGTGGTTTTAGGGTCCAATCATAAATAAGTTAAGTGATAAATCCCTCATCCGTGAAGTGAAACACTACATACACACTAGTGAACACACACACTAGGGGGCAGTGACCTCACTTGCCCAGAGCGGTGGGCAGCCCTATCCACGGCACCTGGGGAGCAGTTGGGGGTTAGGTGTCTTGCTCAAGGACACCTCAGTCATGGACTGTCGGTGCTGGGGATCAAACCGGCAACCTTCCGGTCACAGGGCCAGTTACCTAACCTCCAGCCCCAAAAATCAAATGTTTTAAAACAGAACAGTAAAATAAAAAGCCTGAAGACGAGACAGGGTGTGTAGAATCAATGGACCTTTTTATTTATTTTTAAAATATTTTTTATATATATTTTTTTATATTCCAATTGTTGACTGCTAGCTTAACAGTCAGTAAAGATAGCACAAAATCAAGGAATCATTGAAACAGCGCTGATTCTCATATTGAAAGTATTTTATTACCAGTATTAAAAATACAAGGCAAGATTTTTCTAAACATCTGAATAATTCAATCTCACAAAATGATGTCAGAGTGGTTTGGTGTGAAATGGTTGATTGTAGAGAAACTTAGAGACTCAGATTTCTTTACAGTGGTGGTGAAAGGAACCAGGAGTCATCATGTCTACAACACAGATATAGATATTTAATTTACTATCCAGAACCTAGACGAAACTTCTGAGTTTCTATATGTAATATTAATGATGGTAAAATATGAACATTTTTGAAAAATAAGTTTTTTGGGGGGGGCTATTTTGCCTTAGAAAGCATTGTTTCTACCCTCCCCCAAACCATAAACGGGTTTAAATAAATATTATATTTTCATATAATATATTATATATCCAAAATTTTCTCAAAGGGAGTGTTCAGAGGTATTAAACTCTTCAGACGTCTGGTTCCTATCACCACCACTGTGAACAATTCTGACTCACTCAAAACACAAACAAATGGCTTGTCAAGGATTCTTTAGTAAAATGGTTATATAGAGAACCATGAGCACTCAAAGAACCCTTGGCATGATAAAAGGGTTCTTCACATCCTGAAAGGGTTCGAAAAATGGTTCTATATAGCACCCAAAAGGGTTCGTCTTTTGTTACGATGTCAAGCTTGTAAAAATAGAAGAACCTGTTTTGGTGATTCATAGAAGCGTTTTCAAAAAGGTTCTGTATAGAACCATATGTAGCACATTTTCAATCAATCTGAAGAGCCCTTTCATGATGCAAAGAGCCCTTGAAGAATCATCTTTTTTTTAGGAGTGTACGTTCCTCTAGAACAAAGCATTTCACCCCAAATCACTCTGAATGACTCTGAAGATACAGCTACACTTCCCCTTTAAGAGGAGAAATCACCACAACACCATCAAATCCAGTCAAATCTGATCAAAAGCATAAGCTTTTGGTCAGTGTTGTTTATTTTTATGTGTTTTCTTGCATGTGTTGACAGCAGGTGTGGACATACCATCAAGAAACTCTTCAACATCTATTCAACATTCAGGTACGTGTGTCATGGCGTCAGTGATTATTGGCCCTCAGTGAGAAATATAAAACAAAACAACCTGTGGGGAACTTTAACAGACGCTACTCTCACAAACGCTTAAATGGGAAAAAGGGTTAAAACTACTGGCCCAGCTTTATCTGACATATAGATTTGCTTCACCCACCAGTCACTGTGGCTGGTTATCCAGCATAACATATATAAGATGTCACATGCAATCAGAAGGCAGAGCTCGCAGTTAAGAATTAAAACAGAAGCTTTACTGGGATAATCACAGAGAGTAGTCAGGAGACAGGCAGGGGTCAAGTCCAGGGTAAGCAGCAGAACAATACAGGCAATCATAACAGGTGAGGGCAAGGCAAGGCAAGACAAGGCAGAGTCCGTGAAACAAATGAAAAGTCATCAGCCAAATAATCCAGTAATCCAAACAACAGAACAAACAGGGGAGGCCCAAAAATCAGGGTCAAACAGATCAGGCAAAAAGGTCAGAACAAACCGAGTATCAGAACCAGAAAATAACAATTAAGGCAGGTAGAACTGGCAATACTTCACATATAACTGGTGCTAAAGACCGGGTTTAAATACTAACTAGTTTAGCCATGTGATCATTAACACAGCTGTGTATATTGAGGGCAGTCATGGGCTGGAGGTTGCCGGTTCAATCCCCAGGGCCGACAGCACATGACTGAGGTGTCCTTGAGCAAGACACCTAACCCCCAATTGCTCCCTGGGCACCATGGATAGGGCTGCCCACTGCTCCAGGTAAGTGCGCTCACTGCCCCCTAGTGTGTGTGTCACTAGTGTGTATGTGGTGTTTCACTTCACGGATGGGTTAAGTGTGGAGGTGGAATTTCCCCATTTGTGGGATTAATAAAGTATCACTTAAACTTATAGTTAGTAATCAGGTGATCTGGATCTCAGATAGGAGATTGAGGAGAGATCTGGAGTCATGTGATGGTCCTGAGTATTCTGGGAAGTGGAGTTTAAGTCCAGGAACAAGAGCGTAAGGAAGAGCTCATCCTCACGTGACCGTGACGGATTCTGGGTAATGAAGTTCTCATCATTATGCAAACTGGTAGCAGGCGTGACAGAAGATCATCTTATCTGATGCCTACAATGTTAAAATCATACATTTTTTACTGTTAAAAGTAAGTTTACCTTATTTAATTGAACGCTAAGTTATTTATTTAATGCTAAGTTATTTATTTGTACTACTACTCAAATTAGTTATAAGTAGAGGTGGGTAATCTGTGGGTAATCCAGGTCCAAAAAGTAAAAACCCTCCCCAGGCTTTTGTTCCAACTGCTTGACTTCTCTAATTTGCTCAAACCAGCAGCAAAGGTGTTCAGGCAGTTGGAACAAAATCCTGGGGAGGGTTTTTATGTTTTGGACCTGGATTACCCACCTCTAGTTATAAATAACACTTACAGTTAGTAGCAGTTGTGTTTGTGGTGACAGAAAAAGTGCCAATAAACATTGACTAAGATGTGCTTAAATTAGTGTATGTGAGTTAAAATTCCTACAAGACATGTATTTCTCATATTTTAGTTTGAAATGGTCATTAAACATTAAATTAAAAACTTTATACTATTAAAATTCAAACTTAAAAATATATGGGACAGTTTTCCCATATTGTATTTAATACCACTTTACACAGCCTTAGATGACAACTTAGTTGAAATATTATGTGGTTAAAATTCATACTTAAAAATATATGTGACAGACCTTACATAGTTAGAAAAATACAGGAAAAATGTCCCCATCTTTTACAACATTAAATGAAAAACTTTATGCAGTTGAAGTTTATATTAAAAAAAAAAAAACTATGGGAAATTTTCCTACACTTTATTTTAAAAAGTTAGCTAAAACTTTGAATGAAAAACTTTATGTAGTTAAAGTTTATATTTAAAAAAAAACTGGGACAGTTTTCCTACACTTTATTTTATAAAGTTAGCTAAAACATTTAATGAAAACTTTATGCAGTTAAAATTCATGGGATTGTCTTTCCATATTTTATGTTACCGTGTTTGGGACATTTTCCCAATATATTTAGCAAAAGCATTTAATAAAAAACTATGCTGTTAAAATTTCAACTTAAAAAATAAATGGAACAATTTCCCCCACATTTTATCCATATTAAATCCATATTTAAAAACGTTATTGGACTTTTTCCCAGCATTTTTTCAACCACCCTCCTTGGAGAGAACCACCTGGCTCATGGCCCCCAGGCTCCCTGGTTTAGATACACAATGACCTCTTATGTTCTCCACACAGCCGATGTATCTAATCGTTCTCTTCATGTCCAAACAGTAAAGAGTATTACAGCCTGCTGACTGTACTGACTATACTCAGTGACAAAGCAATGGCTCTTCCTTATTTCTTTGTTAAGGAGCCTCAGAATCCTCTGGGTTCCTCCCTTCCTGGATATGAGTCAGATACCTCCATTCAACATGCTCTTCATGAGCTCACCTCAAAGACACTCATCTTATAATGAACTGTCGCTGCTGAAGAAGAAAGGCTATAAAGTAAAGTGACTGTTGTCGGAAATGAGGGCTTCAGAGAGTTTGTGCATTCAAAGTGCAGCAACAAATAACAAGAGCTGTTGTGTTTCACGTTTTTGTTCGAACGTCTTGATCCGAATCAAACAAAGTTATCCGATTCCCACCTCCGGTGCAATTTGGGCGCACTGATAGACGGCGTGTGTATTTGAGCGTCTCAAAGCGACGAGGTGACACACATGAGAAAGTGCATTTAAACTGGCAGGTGGCCCAATTATCCTCTTCCCAGCAATTAGGCAGCATACATCGTCATCTTCAAGGGCATCGGCAAATATGTTTTCTCTCTTGTTTTCCGGTAGAATGAGTCAGTCGCAGCCAGCATCGGATTCTCCTGATTGTTTCTGAACCTGACAATGACATTCTATCGAAAAAAAAGCAAGAGAGAAAAAAATCCCCACCAACTTCCGGCACTAAACGCCAGAGAACTTGAGCATGGCCCAGTTATTTGTTTACACAGTGCCAGCAGCATCTATTGGACAAAACTGCCTATTTGCACTTGGCAGAAGGAACAAATTCACACCATCCCCCGCAAATCATGTAGATTTGGCAAACATCAGTTCAGGAGGACAGTGGACTAGCAGGGCGGCGTTGGTCCGTCTGGAATTAATGATGTGTTGTTGGGAAACGATCAGGCTGTTCTGAGAAGGAGAAGCAGAGATACATTTGTCCTCTAGCGGCTAGCATTGATGCTATGGTTTACAGGAACGTGTAGAAGAGGCCACACAGCACCACTGCTTCCAAACAGATGGAAATGTGTGACTATAAAAAGATACAGAGCTTCACTTTAGCTGCAGAAGACGCGATTACACTGTGCTTGAACCCAAGTGTGTGATCAAACCTGGTAAAACTGCTCTGTTAGAGTGATTTGTTTATTTTCACTGCCTCCACATAGTAGGAAGAAAGGAGCACAGACTTATATCTTGAGAAATAGCTGTAGGGTTGAGGAAAACGTCAATAAAAGAAAACACAAAGTTTAGTAATTGAGACACATCCTGGATCTTACAAGAACAACAATAGTTTTTTTCTTTGTAACGGCAGTTATTATGCCTTTAGAGGGCGCTGGTGAGTAGTGTTTGTTTACTTCATGCATATTTATAACAGCTTAGAGGGCGTTGATGAGTGACACTTGTTGATTTCACAATTGTTAATAATGCCTTTAGAGGGCAGCGGTGAGTGAAGTTTGTTTATTTGATGTTTGTTTAGAGGGCAGTGGTGAGTAATATTTGTTTATTTGATGTTTGTTTAGAGGGCAGTGGTGGGTGATGTTTGTTTATTTGATGTTTGCATAGAGGGCAGCCGTGAGTAATGTTTGTTTATTTGATGTTTGTTTAGAGGGCAGCGGTGAGTGATGTTTGTTTATTTGATGTTTGCATAGAGGGCAGCCGTGAGTAATGTTTGTTTATTTGATGTTTGTTTAGAGGGCAGTGGTGGGTGATGTTTGTTTATTTGATGTTTGTTTAGAGGGCAGTGGTGAGTAATGTTTGTTTATTTGATGTTTGTTTAGAGGGCAGCGTTGAGTAATGTTTGTTTATTTGATGTTTGTTTAGAGGGCAGTGGTGAGTGAAGTTTGTTTATTTGATGTTTGTTTAGAGGGCAGTGGTGAGTAATGTTTGTTTATTTGATGTTTGTTTAGAGGGCAGCGGTGAGTAATGTTTGTTTATTTGATGTTTGTTTAGAGGGCAGTGGTGAGTGATGTTTGTTTGATGTTTGTTTAGAGGGCAGCCGTGAGTGAAGTTTGTTTATTTGATGTTTGCTTAGAGGGCAGCGTTGAGCAATGTTTGTTTATTTGATGTTTGTTTAGAGGGCAGTGGTGAGTAATGTTTGTTTATTTGATGTTTGTTTAGAGGGCAGCGTTGAGTAATGTTTGTTTATTTGATGTTTGTTTAGAGGGCAGTGGTCATTAATGTTTGTTTATTTGATGTTTGTCTAGAGGGCAGCCGTGAGTAATGTTTGTTTATTTGATGTTTGTTTAGAGGGCAGTGGTGAGTAAGGTTTGTTTATTTGATGTTTGTTTAGAGGGCAGTGGTGAGTAATGTTTGTTTATTTGATGTTTGTTTAGAGTGCAGCGGTGAGTGATGTTTGTTTATTTGATGTTTGTTTAGAGGGCAGCGGTGAGTGATGTTTGTTTATTTGATGTTTGTTTAGAGGGCAGTGGTGAGTAATGTTTGTTTATTTGATGTTTGTTTAGAGTGCAGCGTTGAGTAATGTTTGTTTATTTGATGTTTGTTTAGTGGGCAGTGGTGAGTAATGTTTGTTTATTTGATGTTTGTTTAGAGGGCAGCGTTGAGTAATGTTTGTTTATTTGATGTTTTTTTAGAGGGCAGTGGTGAGTAATGTTTGTTTATTTGATGTTTGTTTAGAGGGCAGTGGTGAGTAATGTTTGTTTATTTGATGTTTGTTTAGAGGGCAGTGGTGAGTAATGTTTGTTTATTTGATGTTTGTTTAGAGGGCAGTGGTGAGTAATGTTTGTTTATTTGATGTTTGTTTAGAGGGCAGTGGTGAGTGATGTTTGTTTATTTGATGTTTGTTTAGAGGGCAGTGGTCATTAATGTTTGTTTATTTGATGTTTGTTTAGAGGGCAGTGGTGAGTGATGTTTGTTTATTTGATGTTTGTTTAGAGGGCAGTGGTGAGTAATGTTTGTTTATTTGATGTTTGTTTAGAGGGCAGCGTTGAGTAATGTTTGTTTATTTGATGTTTGTTTAGAGGGCAGTGGTCATTAATGTTTGTTTATTTGATGTTTGTCTAGAGGGCAGCCGTGAGTAATGTTTGTTTATTTGATGTTTGTTTAGAGGGCAGTGGTGAGTAATGTTTGTTTATTTGATGTTTGTTTAGAGGGCAGCGGTGAGTAATGTTTGTTTATTTGATGTTTGTTTAGAGGGCAGTGGTCATTAATGTTTGTTTATTTGATGTTTGTCTAGAGGGCAGTGGTGAGTAATGTTTGTTTATTTGATGTTTGTTTAGAGGGCAGCCATGAGTAATGTTTGTTTATTTGATGTTTGTTTAGAGGGCAGTGGTCATTAATGTTTGTTTATTTGATGTTTGTCTAGAGGGCAGCCGTGAGTAATGTTTGTTTATTTGATGTTTGTTTAGAGGGCAGTGGTGAGTAATGTTTGTTTATTTGATGTTTGTTTAGAGTGCAGCGTTGAGTAATGTTTGTTTATTTGATGTTTGTTTAGAGGGCAGCGTTGAGTGATGTTTGTTTATTTGATGTTTGTTTAGAGGGCAGTGGTGAGTAATGTTTGTTTATTTGATGTTTGTTTAGAGTGCAGCGGTGAGTGATGTTTGTTTATTTGATGTTTGTTTAGAGGGCAGCGGTGAGTAATGTTTGTTTATTTGATGTTTGTTTAGAGGGCAGTGGTCATTAATGTTTGTTTATTTGATGTTTGTCTAGAGGGCAGTGGTGAGTAATGTTTGTTTATTTGATGTTTGTTTAGAGGGCAGCCATGAGTAATGTTTGTTTATTTGATGTTTGTTTAGAGGGCAGCCATGAGTAATGTTTGTTTATTTGATGTTTGTTTAGAGGGCAGTGGTCATTAATGTTTGTTTATTTGATGTTTGTCTAGAGGGCAGCCGTGAGTAATGTTTGTTTATTTGATGTTTGTTTAGAGGGCAGTGGTGAGTAATGTTTGTTTATTTGATGTTTGTTTAGAGTGCAGCGTTGAGTAATGTTTGTTTATTTGATGTTTGTTTAGTGGGCAGTGGTGAGTAATGTTTGTTTATTTGATGTTTGTTTAGAGGGCAGCGTTGAGTAATGTTTGTTTATTTGATGTTTTTTTAGAGGGCAGTGGTGAGTAATGTTTGTTTATTTGATGTTTGTTTAGAGGGCAGTGGTGAGTAATGTTTGTTTATTTGATGTTTGTTTAGAGGGCAGTGGTGAGTAATGTTTGTTTATTTGATGTTTGTTTAGAGGGCAGTGGTGAGTAATGTTTGTTTATTTGATGTTTGTTTAGAGGGCAGTGGTGAGTGATGTTTGTTTATTTGATGTTTGTTTAGAGGGCAGTGGTCATTAATGTTTGTTTATTTGATGTTTGTTTAGAGGGCAGTGGTGAGTGATGTTTGTTTATTTGATGTTTGTTTAGAGGGCAGTGGTGAGTAATGTTTGTTTATTTGATGTTTGTTTAGAGGGCAGCGTTGAGTAATGTTTGTTTATTTGATGTTTGTTTAGAGGGCAGTGGTCATTAATGTTTGTTTATTTGATGTTTGTCTAGAGGGCAGCCGTGAGTAATGTTTGTTTATTTGATGTTTGTTTAGAGGGCAGTGGTGAGTAATGTTTGTTTATTTGATGTTTGTTTAGAGTGCAGCGGTGAGTGATGTTTGTTTATTTGATGTTTGTTTAGAGTGCAGCGGTGAGTGATGTTTGTTTATTTGATGTTTGTTTAGAGGGCAGCGGTGAGTAATGTTTGTTTATTTGATGTTTGTTTAGAGGGCAGTGGTCATTAATGTTTGTTTATTTGATGTTTGTCTAGAGGGCAGTGGTGAGTAATGTTTGTTTATTTGATGTTTGTTTAGAGGGCAGCCATGAGTAATGTTTGTTTATTTGATGTTTGTTTAGAGGGCAGTGGTCATTAATGTTTGTTTATTTGATGTTTGTCTAGAGGGCAGCCGTGAGTAATGTTTGTTTATTTGATGTTTGTTTAGAGGGCAGTGGTGAGTAATGTTTGTTTATTTGATGTTTGTTTAGAGTGCAGCGTTGAGTAATGTTTGTTTATTTGATGTTTGTTTAGTGGGCAGTGGTGAGTAATGTTTGTTTATTTGATGTTTGTTTAGAGGGCAGCGTTGAGTGATGTTTGTTTATTTGATGTTTGTTTAGAGGGCAGTGGTGAGTAATGTTTGTTTATTTGATGTTTGTTTAGAGTGCAGCGGTGAGTGATGTTTGTTTATTTGATGTTTGTTTAGAGGGCAGCGGTGAGTAATGTTTGTTTATTTGATGTTTGTTTAGAGGGCAGTGGTCATTAATGTTTGTTTATTTGATGTTTGTCTAGAGGGCAGTGGTGAGTAATGTTTGTTTATTTGATGTTTGTTTAGAGGGCAGCCATGAGTAATGTTTGTTTATTTGATGTTTGTTTAGAGGGCAGCCATGAGTAATGTTTGTTTATTTGATGTTTGTTTAGAGGGCAGCCATGAGTAATGTTTGTTTATTTGATGTTTGTCTAGAGGGCAGCCATGAGTAATGTTTGTTTATTTGATGTTTGTTTAGAGGGCAGCCGTGAGTAATGTTTGTTTATTTGATGTTTGTTTAGAGGGCAGTGGTGAGTAATGTTTGTTTATTTGATGTTTGTTTAGAGTGCAGCGTTGAGTAATGTTTGTTTATTTGATGTTTGTTTAGTGGGCAGTGGTGAGTAATGTTTGTTTATTTGATGTTTGTTTAGAGGGCAGCGTTGAGTAATGTTTGTTTATTTGATGTTTTTTTAGAGGGCAGCCATGAGTAATGTTTGTTTATTTGATGTTTGTTTAGAGGGCAGTGGTGAGTGATGTTTGTTTATTTGATGTTTGTTTAGAGGGCAGCGCTGAGTAATGTTTGTTTATTTGATGTTTGTTTAGAGGGCAGCGGTGAGTAATGTTTGTTTATTTGATGTTTGTTTAGAGGGCAGCGGTGAGTAATGTTTGTTTATTTGATGTTTGTTTAGAGGGCAGTGGTGAGTAATGTTTGTTTATTTGATGTTTGTTTAGAGGGCAGTGGTGAGTAATGTTTGTTTATTTGATGTTTGTTTAGAGGGCAGTGGTGAGTAATGTTTGTTTATTTGATGTTTGTTTAGAGGGCAGTGGTGAGTAATGTTTGTTTATTTGATGTTTGTTTAGTGGGCAGTGGTGAGTAATGTTTGTTTATTTGATGTTTGTTTAGAGGGCAGCGTTGAGTAATGTTTGTTTATTTGATGTTTTTTTAGAGGGCAGTGGTGAGTGATGTTTGTTTATTTGATGTTTGCTTAGAGGGCAGCCGTGAGTAATGTTTGTTTATTTGATGTTTGTTTAGAGGGCAGTGGTGAGTAATGTTTGTTTATTTGATGTTTGTTTAGAGGGCAGTGGTGAGTAATGTTTGTTTATTTGATGTTTGTTTAGAGGGCAGTGGTGAGTAATGTTTGTTTATTTGATGTTTGTTTAGAGGGCAGTGGTGAGTGATGTTTGTTTGATGTTTGTTTAGAGGGCAGCCGTGAGTGAAGTTTGTTTATTTGATGTTTGTTTAGAGGGCAGCGGTGAGTGATGTTTGTTTACTTGCCGTTTGTTAAGAACACCTTTAGAGGGCGACTGTGAGAAATGTTTGTTTATTTGATGTTTGTTAATAAGACGGCAGCTACTAAATATCAATGGCTAGAAAGCCAGTTTGGCAGCACTACTTCTACATCACTGAACACTGAAAAAGACCCTTTATAAAATAATTATAGAAAGCATGTAAAGAAGAACAGCCAGTGTACAGCAACTCACAAAGGATCTTGTTTTTTTAATGTGGCACTTTTATTATAATGCTGTTGCATTTGTCCATTACACCTCGTTTACAAAACCTCAAAATCTGAAAATACTTACTTTTTCTCTTTATTTCTAGGTGTCTGTATGTGGGTTCACAATATAGTGACTACAGAATATGTACATTTGTTTAATGGTCGACACTGAGTAATTCATGCTAATTAATGAATAATGAGCCTTAAGATTTATAACTGAATAACAAGTCTGCGGTTTAAGAGGTTAAAAAGGTCCAGCTAAAATTTGAAAAGCTCCCACTGACCAGATTGCAAAGTAGGCCCCAGGGGGTCTGCTGAAGGTAAAATTAGATCAGGCCAAATTGCACTGTCATTGACTTCATGACCTGGCCTTATTCGGTGGCGTTCGTTAGCTTTGACCTCCACAATAATGACAATAATCACCCAGCAGACAGGATGAGGAGAGACCCGCAGGCACTGGGGCTGACCATCTGCATCCTCATCAGCATCCGGCATTCAGGAGATCCCTCACGACACCAGGTGCACAGTTAGGTAGCAGTGCAGGAACCCACAACCAGAGATGGGCCTGTTTATGATACAGCATAGTTATGGATCTAAAATCTGATTGGCTGAGCCACATTTGAAGCCATTGTATAATATTTATTATATATACACATTTTGTATGTACACATTCCTTAACATTACAGTGATTTTACCATATTTAAGAGGGTAAAATCACTGCAGAACACCAATTTGAATGGCTTATTTCTTATTATACAACATACCGTGCAATCTGATTGGTTGAAAGGTGATCCACCTGTCCATTAACAGTAGCAGCGCCTGTGACCATTTTATTAATTTTAGTTCATTTTTTGTGTTATAATTAAAAAAGCTTCAATAAAAAGTTTCTAAAAACAACAATGCTGCAAACTATGACAGTGATGTCATGGATTCTCCCTTCTGCCCTTCTGAGTGTGTCTTTCTTCCCCTCAGTGGTAGCCATGTGCCTTTTCACTTTCTTGTACCATGTGCTTTTGTTGTTGTTCTATCTCCTCTCTGGTCCTGCCCCCTTGTTATCTGCTCCACCTGTCTGTGCTCTGCCCCTCATTAGCCCCAGGTGTTTCTTGTTTCCCCTCTGTGTATTTATACCCCTGTGTTTGTTCAGTCTCTGGCTTGCATTGTGGACATTTCCACTGTGAGCTACTGAGTGTCTATTCTATTGTTTGTATCATGTTTTTTGACCATTGCTTTTGTTATTTTGACTTTGCCTTTTTCTCTGCCCTTTGGACTGTTTGCTGGACATCATTCTGCTGTGCTTTTGGATCAGACCCACACCTGTTTTTTGACAATCCTGGACTTTTGTTAGTAAAATCCTCTGTGGTGATTTCAAACCACGAGCACCTGAGTTTTGTTGGCACGTTACAAATGGTCACTATCATAATAACATTTCAACAGTTTTACATGATGTCATTCCAGAATTGCCCTCTACATGCTTGGCCCACAAATGGTTGCTATTATTATTATTATTATTATTATTATTATTATTATTATTTTCCTCTTTATCCACTTTTCTCCCCAATTTCATTGTGGCCAATTCCACTTGCTAGCTAGATCTCCAAGTCACATGACGCTACTCATTATGCAAAATACTCCCTGATATTTGGGGGGTGCCACGTTGGCTGGCTGCTCCAGCATTGGCTTACTGCTAACTTACTCACCTTAGTGCTAGCTTTAATGGCACTAAAATGTTTGGTTCAACATTTCTTCTTTTGGAACTGCTCTTTGCTAGTTCAGTAACGGTCTTCCTCACATTAAGATCTTCCACATCTGCTATTGTAACGTTGGAGGCGTTGAGGCAGGATACCAGCACAATTAACTTTTATTGAAATGAGATTTAACAGAGTCCAAAAACACAGTGGAACAGATAAATTCATGACAAAACAAATTAAAACGGAACTAAACCAGAGACATGAAACAGCAACAGGGTATATAGACGAGGAAAGACAGAAGGACTGAGCAAACACAGGGGTATAAACACTACTGGAGAAAACAAGAAACACCTGAGACCAATGAGAGGGCGGAGCTAGGAGGCAAAGGGCAGGACAGGAGAGGAGCCAACATAACAAAAGCACATGTCACAAGAAAACTAGGGCACATGGCAGACATACATAAGTTTCCAACATACACAGGTTTCCAAATATGCTGAAGTGTATTGTAAAGTTTTCCAGAGATAGGTACAGTTGCTAGGCACTGAAGGACCAACAGGGTGAACTAATTTACTACAGCGCCCCCCTGAGGCAGACCAATTCCACATTATTAAAGACAGAAGCTGTCAATTTGAAGTGGGATAAATACTGACCTTTCCCTGCATTTGTGTTGAAATGAATAGCATAACTTAATCTTTTGTTTATTTTCAGGGCCCCCCCCCAATGCAGTGTCACAGCTCAACATGCTTGGAGGAGAACACTTAACAGACACCCATGCTGACTAGCACTGTGGTAAGTAATAGGGGGACAGAGAGGACCATCCAGCCCACCCTGAGAGAGCAGGGGCTGTACTATCTTGGGCTCCTGGCATACTGGGGACCAAACTTGAGACCTCATGTTGTAAGTGGCAATGCTTAGATGGTTTCACCCCTCAGGAGCATTAGTAACATCAAGAAAGGATAGGTCAATTTGGTCTCCAGGCTAAATGCCATTTGCTGCAACTTACATCACCCAAATGACTGCCTAACCTGCTAATGTTTGCATCATAGCTGTGCAAGAGACAACCTGGGACTGTTGTGTGACGTCCAGCAACACATGTATTAACTTAGAAATGTGTCCTAATCTCGAAATGCTCCGTTCATCCCATTAAAGAGAATCCCTGTGAGGATCCTGGAGGATTCCCTGCAGGATGAAGGGAGATTTTAGGGAATTAGATTGGCTCTCAGCGTCCGGAGGCGTGCTCTCAGCTGGAGCTCAGCTGGAGCTGTACAGCACGGCCTGCAGGGCCACAGCCAGGCCCACTCACTTCACTGCAGGGGGGGCCGCAAAGCACATAAGTAGCGAGAGAGAGTTACAGAGAGAGTCTGGACTTGATTTGTGAACAATATGAGCGTATGTACACTTCTTGTCAAACGTTTTCTTTATCAGTGTACAACAATACAAACACAGATTACTAGCAAACTAGAAAGTTTTTGGTTATTTACAATAATGAAAAAATTGCCATTGGTGTAATTTAACACTGTATATTGCCACTGAGTTGTATAAAAGCAATAAACTCCTCAAGGATGGGTAACAGTGCTTTCACTACTGTTAAGGGGGTTTCACTGCACTTTGTATCGCTGTTGTTTTTCAGTTTTTAACATAATTAGAAAACACCTATCACCCTTTACATTGTGTGTAAATTTCATGATGAATGGACTAAAAGAAACAGGCCAAAATGACTTGGAAAAATGTCTGGTTCCCTTGACTTACATTAAAAGTAAAGTAGGTTTTTTCCTTCTCCTGTAAAGTTACCGTTTTGGAGATATGAGGTTTTCTTCTGACAACAGCGATATAACGTTGAATTAAAATGCCATTTTTCTTCGCAATAAAGTGCAAAACTGAAGGAACAAATGACCAAAATCCTACTTTGGTAACAATATCAAAGTCCTTGTGTTTGGGCCCCTTGCTGTGATGTCAGCACTCAAACCTTTCTGGACCAAAAGAGTTTTAACATGAGCCTTTAGCAACAGTTAAAGGAAGACACTCAGTCAACATGATGCTGCGTGCTGAAGCTAAATATACACAAACAAGACATATGACATATGAGTTTGGGTACCCCTGGTCAAATGGCAGGTTACAGAAAACACAGTTCTATACAGTTACTATGCTGTGCAAACATTATGGTACATTATTAACACTTTCAAATAACAAGCCCTTAAAAATAGCAACTGCAGCTTAAACATTATCTACTAATTTGTTAATGATAGTAAATTAGTCACTGTTGTCAGAACAAAACCTTCAATATGATAACAAGGAATAAACCTACTCTAGTTTTAATGGAAGTCAATGGAACCAGACATTTTACAAGTCATTTTGGGCTGTTTTTTTTTTTGTCTATTCATCATGAAGTTTACACACAATGTAAAGGGCGGAAAAATGACAGCAGCAAAGTGTTTGATTATGACTTATACGACCATTTGAATTATTTTCCATTAACTTAACAAACAATTAAAGGCCAGTGAAGGGTTTTCAGAAATGTACTGTATAAATGTGTAATGAGTAATATGAAACATTGTTATGAATACATTATTTAGTTACAATTTTGTAATGTATAATGACTGTGCATCACAATATAGTAAGACAATGAATACCGACTGCTCCTTATCTATTCTTATTTTTGTGAAGTATTTTCATGTAACCAAGAAAATGCTCAATAAATATATATATATCAATTTTATCTTTCATTAAAGTGTATCAAATAATTAAGTCCTTATTAACAAACTAAAATTATTAAGTCACTTACTAATGCATTCTTAAGTATTAACAGCCATTAACAGTCCTTGACAAACTATTAGATAATAAATAAGTTGCTGTTTATTGGAACATGTGACTACAAAGTGTTTCTGGCACATTTTACACTTTTTACACTATTTTATTTCCAAAACTAAGCTAATAAGCTAAAATGTGTTCTCTGCAGAGGGTGCGTTAACTTATTATTACTTAAAAAACCATCAGGACACGTGAGTTGACCCTAATAGAGGTGCAAAATGATTTCAGAATCATATCAATATCAGCAGAAAATGGCTTTAACCTCTATCAGGCCCACCTAGTAGACACTCCACCAGTGGAATGGACTTCGACTTGGATATGTTGTGACTCTGTTGAGCTGCTAGTGAGCAATGAGAGCCAAAAGGAGAGAAGTAAGCCCCAATACATAAGTGCAGTACAATACATTACAATCAATATGTAATTCAATGCTCATGTGAGTGCTGTATAAAGAGACGTGTCTTCAGTCTGCGTTTGAAAGACTGCGTGAGAGACTCTGCTGTACGGACAGCCAGTGAGAGTTCATTCCACCACTTGGGTGCCAGTACGGAGAACATTCTTGATATAATTTTTTAAACATTTATGCATTGGCTTTAGTATTGACATGGGTACATATGTACATGAAAATATATGAGATGTCAGCATTAGCTCACAATTCCCATACTGGTGCATAATTACTGTTCAATACTGACAGAACGCAGAGATTTTTATAACTCAAAAGACAGAAGGTTTATCTCAGCACGGCCGTCTCTGTGGAGAAGCACATTGTTTTCACAGCAGGGGGGTCTCACTACTCCCCTTTCACCCCTCACTGCTCACTAGCAGCTCAACAGAGTCACAACATATCCAAGTCGAAGTCCATTCCACTGGTGGAGTGTCAGCTGTGGGGGGCAGACAGAGGTTAAAGCAATTTTCTGCTGAAATTAATATGATTCTGAAATCATTTTGCACCTCTATTAGGGTTAAATTACATGTCCTGATGGTTTTGTAAGTAATAATAAGTTAACGCACCCTCTGCAGAGAAAACATTTTAGCTTATTAGCTTAGTTTTGGCAATAAAATAAAACAATGCATAAAATGTGCCAGAAACACTTTAAAATAACATGTTCTAAAAACCAAAACGGTCACTTTACAGGAGAAGGAAAAAACGTACTTTACTTTTAATGCAAGTCAATGGAACCAGACTTTTTGTCCAAGTATTTTTAGGACGTTTCTTTTGGTCCATTCATCATGAAGTTTGCACACAATGTAAAGGGCAACAGGTGTTTTCAAATGATGTCAAAAAACTGAAAAACACTTCACAAAAGTTTGGAATGACCTCTACTCTCTTGCTATATTGTGATGCAGCACATATCATGATCATTATGTATTACAAACTTAATTGAAAAGCATCAGTGCAAATCAAACAAAAGAAGACAAGGTGGTTAAATAGTCCAGAGTTTATTACAATTTTAAGACGATGTTCTTGTTTGTTGTTCACCGACTAACCCTAGTCTTGGTCTAAGTTGCATGGGTCAGTAGAGATGGTCCTCTGAAACCCTTTTTAGTCTGAAACCAGCCGTCGAAGTTTTATGGCGAAGCAGCTGAAGCACAGTGATGATATAATATTGATCTGCTGCTCCGTTCAGCTGGAGTCAAAGTTGCATTCTGTAAGATTGAATCATTTTCTTCTCTTAGATTAGTTACTAAGAGATCCTGCGCTTTTCAATAGGTCTTCATTTCAAAATTAACTCAGAGGTGTTCACAGCCTGAGCCTGAGGTGCTCTGCAGAACCTCGTCAGGATTTTGACAGCGCTTATAACCAACCAAGTAAGTTTTCCGCCATCATAGAGTTTGTATTTTTGTATTATTGTGGGCAGAAAGCAGCTTAAAGTAGCCGTCCAATTAATACATCACCACCAAACAGGTCCATGCTGTCAGATGCATTACATGTTTAGAGACTTGTGAGCGCAAATACAAGTGGCACTTGGATGAGCTTTACTGCAGCACAACAGCGCCCTCTGCTGCTCACTGGAACCAAACACAAGTCAAGAGGCTGCCCAACTGCCAAGGTGCTAGTGCAGTCTCTTGTCATCTCAAGGCTTGACTACTGCAACTCGCTCTTGGCTGGTCTTCCCACGCAGGCCATCAAGCCTCTGCAACTCATCCAGAATGCAGCAGCACAGCTTGTCTTCAATCTTCAGCCACGTCACCCACGGCTGTGCTCCCTTCACTGGCTTCCTGTAGCTGCACACATCAGATTTAAAACCCTGATGCTCGCCTACAAAGCCAAAAATGGACCAGCCCCTACCTACTTGATGGCACTGGTGAAATCTCGAACTGAACCACGAGCCTTTCGAGCTTCGAGTACAGCTCGGCGTGACCAGCCATCCTTCAAGGCGCGTGGAAGACAAGCATAGAGAATGTTCTCTGTACTGGCACCCAAGTGGGGGAATGAACTCCCACTGGCTGTCCGAACAGCAGAGTCTCTCATAGCCTTCAAACACAGACTGAAGAGACGTCTCTTTACACAGCACTTAAATGAGCACTGAATTAAGTCTTGATTGTAATGTATTGTACTGCACTTATGTATTGTAGTGTAGTGTATTGTATTGTATTGTAGTGTATTATACTGTATTGTAGTGTAGTCTATTGTATTGTAGTGTAGTGTATTGTATTGTATTGTATTATACTGTATTGTAGTGTAGTGTATTGTATTGTATTATACTGTATTGTAGTGTAGTGTATTGTATTATACTGTATTGTAGTGTAGTGTATTGTATTGTAGTGTAGTGTATTATATTGTATTGTAGTGTATTGTATTGTATTGTAGTGTATTATACTGTATTGTAGTGTATTGTATTGCATTGTAGTGTAGTGTATTATATTGTATTGTAGTGTATTGTATTGTATTGTAGTGTATTGTATTGTATTGTATTGTAGTGTAGTGTATTTCACTGTATTGTTGTGTACTATACTGTATTGGAGTGTATTGGAGTGTGTTGTATTGTATTGTAGTGTAGTGTATTGTAGTGTGTTGTATTGTAGTGTAGTGTATTGTAGTGTGTTGTATTGTAGTGTAGTGTACTGTAGTGTGTTGTATTGTAGTGTAGTGTACTGTAGTGTGTTGTATTGTAGTGTAGTGTATTGTAGTGTGTTGTGTTGTATTGTATTGTAGTGTATTGTAGTGTGTTGTATTGTAGTGTAGTGTAGTGGGTTGTATTTTATTGTAGTGTATTATAGTGTGTTGTATTGTAGTGTAGTGTACTGTAGTGTATTGTATTGTAGTGTAGTGTACTGTAGTGTGTTGTATTGTAGTGTAGTGTACTGTAGTGTGTTGTATTGTAGTGTAGTGTAGTGTACTGTAGTGTATTGTATTGTAGTGTAGTGTACTGTAGTGTGTTGTATTGTAGTGTAGTGTACTGTAGTGTGTTGTATTGTATTGTAGTGTAGTGTAGTGTGTTGTATTGTATTGCACTGTTCTGTGTTCAACTCTTTTCCTTTTCTCTCTGTATCTACAGGGACTTGTTTCTAGCAGTATCTGAGCTCAGGACCGTCTTTCTCTCTAACCTACTGGTAACTAACAAACATACTTTCTCTAGATGGACAAAGCACTTCTTGTAAGTCGCTCTGGATAAGAGCGTCTGCTAAATGCTGTAAATGTAAAGTACATAAACACCCAATGGCTACTTTATAAGAAACATCAACCTTGTACCTCCATGAGCTGACCATATTATTCAAAACACCTACCTTGTACTTCCACTCACTGGCCACTTTATTAGAAACACAATCTTATTCTTCCAGGCAAAAATCTAAAAATAAAAGGTTTTTTTTTTTGGAAACTATTTTGCCTTACAACACCCTGCATGTACGTCTCTGCCATAAAAAATGTATGTTTTAGGTAAACAAAATCTCGAAACCATCATAAAACAATGTCTTAAGCATCACACAATGTATTAATAACTACTTAATGGAATTACTTTTGTGAGGGAGCTTTAAACTCTTCAGACATCTGGTTCCCATCACCACCACTGTGAACAATTCTGACTTGGTATTCAGATTCCGATTCCTTTATTGATCCCAGGGGGAAATTGCAGTATGCTTCTCTAAAATGGAGTATTTCACACCAAAGCACTCTGAGTGACTGAGTGACAGTGTAACAACTGAAATTCTGCAAAATCTGTGGAATTTACGTTTTAAGTGCTGAAGCGAAATCCTAACCATTGCAGTCAAATTTACTGACTATAAACTTAATTATATTATATAAACTTACTTCCAATCTCTGGCCACTTAGTTCATGGGTCCACTATACAAGTGTACAGTTACAGACTGCGGCTCATCTGTTGCTGGACAGTTTGTCAGCGACTGTTTTCTCATTCATCTCCACTTGTTTGTTTATTAAGGAATCACAAAAAGCTTTGCAGCATTGCAGTCAGGTGTACATTCATATTAGTGTTTATACACACTTGTCAATGATTCACTGGTCAGTTGCTGACTACAGAACTGCTTTTGACCAGATATTATTTGGGTGGTGGTTCATTGTCAACACAGCAGTGACATTGATATGGATGAGCCCCACAGTCTCTAACTGTACACCAGCACAATGGAACTACAAGAGAGGGGTTTCCGATAAAGTGGCCAGTACAGGCCCGGGCCCAGTGCTATTGACCTGCACCAATGATCAAGTCTTTGTAAAAATCAATCAGGTTTTATTTATTTATTTATTTATGTATGTACCAAAAACAGTCATAATTCATTTGTGCATCACATTTTCCAACCTTAAAATTGAACTGGTTGTTTTTGTTACTGTGCCCTTAAGTCAGATATATGTAAATGAGCTCTGTTATGACTGGCTTCCTTGCATTGTGCCTCAATTTAAAAAAGTAGTCCATATTAAAACACTCTTCATAACTTCAGCATGAGTAGGCGGGGCTAAACTGCTGAAGCCTGAATGGGTCAATATGTGTATATGTGTTGGTTTTTGTGACATCACAAACACATTGAATTGAAAATAGGAATACAATTTGATTTTCCATTATACGAGTCCTTTAAAGAAGCACCGATTGAGCTGGTTCCTGGTTATTTAGGGAACCAAAAGTGGTTCTCTGACGGCATTGCTCCCAAACAGGGCCCTTTTTGTTCTGTGAACACTGCAAAAGTGATATGTTAGCAAGTAAAATCATCTTAAATCTCAAAACATATATATACTTTATCTCATTCCGAGATTATTATAAGATTATACAACTTATCTCTAAATGTTTTTACTGTTTCTAATATCCATAACCAGATCATTTTTAGTATTAAATATTTTGTTTTAGTGCCACGAAAAATTCCTAAGACAAGTAAAACTGTCCAAAAATATGTTGAATAATCTCATAACAATGTCTTAATATGAAACATTCTGACCACCTCCTTGTTTCTACACTCATTGTCCAGTTTATCAGCTCCACTTACTGTATAGCTGCACTTTGTAGTTCTACAGTTACAGACTGTAGTCCATCTGTTTCTCTGATACTTTGTTACCCCCTTTTACACTGTTCTTCAGTGGTCAGGACCCCCATGGACCCTCACAGAGCAGGTACTATTTGGGTGGTGGTTCATTCTCAGCACTGCAGTTACACTGACGTGGTGATGGTGTGTTAGTGTGTGTTGCGCTGGATCAGACACAGCAGTGCTGCTGGGTAACAAAGTATCAGAGAAACAGATGGACTACAGTCTGTAACTGTAGAACTACAAAGTGCTCCTATAGAGTAAGTGGGGCTGATAAAATGGACAATGAGTGTAGAAACAAGGAGGCGGTCATAATGTTATGCCATTGGTTTATGATGTAAAAGCAAAACATCACGGGGGCAGTCGTGGCCTGGAGGTTAGTGAACCAGCCATGTGACTGGAAGGTTGCCGGTTCGATCCCCTTGGCTAACAGTCCATGACTGAAGTGCCCTTGAGCAAAGCACCTAACCCTCATTTGCTCTCCTGGCACCCGTGGATAGGGCTGCTCACTGCCCCCTAGTGTGTGTGTGTTCACTAGCGTGCATGTATGTGGGTGTTTCACTGCACGGATGAGTTAAATGCAGAGGTCTATTTTCACAGTGTTTAAAACACAGGGACAAATGGTTGTCAATTCTAATTCTAAAAAAATTCTAAACAAAGTGAATATTTTTTAAAGAAAAAGCACAAACATCAGAATCCCCTCATGACATATAAAGCTGTTTCTCACATTAACCCAAACACTTAAACCTGACCAAACTGCTTCCCATCAACCGAACACCGGTCTCCACCACAAATTAAAACACAAATTAAAGCGCACACCATCTGCTTAGCCCCTCTCCACGGCTCATCCTGTGATATCTCCTTTTCCGGTTAGTATAATTAACGCATCTATCTCTCACCTAAAACCGTCCTCAGTACTCCAGTTTAATTAAAAAACTCTGCCTTCACTCACAGCATTATTCACAAGTGTGTGCCTGCATGCTAAAAAGGTGGCCTCTCTCAGCTGTGATGAGGAATGAGGGTCAGGCTCAATATTGGGGAAACTGGAGCGAACGCCAAGTGTTGACTTCAGTGGCCACAACACAGCAGCGTACTGCTATAGTGGAGCGAGATAGGATGGCACTGTTTATCACTGGCTCAGAAGATGCCACTGAACCAAAAATGTAACATCAAAATGTTTCTTCTCTTCACCCAGTTATATACAAACGTTTGGACCAGGCCTTCAACATGTGGTGGTAACATGAGGGGAGACTTCTTTTTATTTAGTTATTTGTTTATTTGTAGTTTATTGCCACCACTGTAACCCATTCTGAGTTGGTAAGTTTGTCTAGAATGGGTCATTTCACTCCAAACCACTCTGATTGACTTTGTTTACATCATAATGACCCAAATGACCCATACATTTTGAAAATCTGGTGGAATTCCCCTTCCAAGTTGTTATAGTTAAGCCCTGATTCCCATACCTTACTGAGCTGTTCCCACATCTGAACTATATCATTCTAAAGCCTTAGTAAGCTGTGGCCGCACAATATGTTTTTATTAAAGACCCCGCATTCAACATCTTTCATGTCCACTTATATTGTTTGTGTGGGTTTATTTTTTAAAGTCTTAAACTTTTACTCCCTAACCACCTCCACCCTGCCTGCAACTGTTTCACCTGATTTTTTTACTATTATTGTCTCATTTTCATTATTGTATTGTTTATCATTATTATTACTAATCGTATTCTCATTTTAATTATGACTATCATTTAGTCATTTTAATCCTTTTTGATCATATCCTCCTTTTGTTTTATTTATCTTCTTTTAATTTTTTTTAACTTTTACATTTTAGTTATGCTTTAATTATTGTTTTATATTTTCATCTGTATTTTTATGAATTTTTTTATACTTACCTGATTTACTTTTATTATTCGACATTGTAATTACAAGTCACCCTCAAAGTTCTCCCAGGTTAAATAAAGGTATTAATTTTTACGCAAACTTTTCCAACCTCTCTAAGAATTCAACGGGCTGGTTTTGTTACTGGCCCTTTAAGACTTGACATATGTAAATAAGCTCTGCTTTGATTGGCTGCCTTGTATTGCACCTCATTTGAACAGCAGCCTGGACTGAAACACTGAGTGCATGTACATGTGCTCAATATCCGATCATAATCAGATTTCTGCAGTTATGTGATTATTCAAATGGTCATGTAAACGCCATACTCTGATCTAGAAATCCGATTCAGAATCCTGATAAAGAGGCTGGATTTGAGCTCAGTAGTCACATTTCTCAGTGCATGTGAACTCTTACTCTGTTTTCTGTCACGTCTCAGTACCTGTGCGAAAACAGACGGCGGTACTGGAAATAAACAACATTCTCGACGAAATGAAGGATTTAAATATTCTTCATCTTCTAGATGATGTATGTTCATATTTTCAGGTAAATTTGCGTGGCGATTTTAAAAAAAGGCGCAGCATAAAGTTTTAATTTTACATTACGCTTAAGTCACGTCTTCTGTGAGTTTATTGTTCCAAAGCAGAAATCTGATTACTGTCTGACTTATGTAGACCTGGAGTTTCCCCATTATCTGATTACTCAAAAGTGTATAAATGCATTGATCTGCTATTTTGCAGTTATCAGATTATTAAGTGCATGTAAAAACACTCACTATAACTTCACTGAGTGGGTGGAGCTAAACTGCTGCAGACCGAATAAGTGATATACACTATACTGCCAAAATTATTCGCTTGTTTGCCTTCACATGCATATGAAATTGAGTGACATCCCATTCTTAATCCACAGGGTTTACTACAATGTCGGCCCGCTCTTTGCAGCTATAACAGCTTCAACTCTTCTTGAAAGACTTTCCACAAGGTTTAGGAGTGTGTTTTTGGGAATTTTTGACCATTCTTCCAGAAGCGCATTTGTGAGGTCAGACACTGATGTTGGACGAGGAGGCCTGGCTCACAGTCTCTGCTCTAATTCATCCCAAAGGTGTTCTATCGGGTTGAGGTCAGGACTCTGTGCAGGCCAGTCACGTTCTTCCACACCAAACTTGCTCATCCATGTCTTTATGGACCTGCTTTGTGTACTGGTCTGCAGTCATGTTGGAACAGGAAGGGGCCGTCCCCAAACTGTTCCCACAAAGTTGGGAGCATGAAATTCTCTTGGTGCTGAAGCATTAAGAGTTCCTTTCACTGGAACTAAGGGGCCGAACCTAACTCCTGAAAAACACCCCCACACCATAATCCCCCCTCCACCAAACTTTACACTTGGCACAATGCAGTCAGACAACTACTGTTCTCCTGGCAACCGCCAAACCCAGACTCGTCCATCAGATTGCCAGACGGAGAAGCGTGATTGGTCACTCCAGAGAACACGTCTCCACTGCTCGAGTCCAGTGGCGGCGCTTTACACCACCGCATTCGATGCTTTGCATTGTGCTTGGTGATGTAAGGATTGGATGCAGCTGCTCGGCCATGGAAACCCATTCCATGAAGCTCTCTATGCTGTTCTTGAGCTAATCTGAAGGCTACATGAGGTTTGGAGGTCTGTAATGATTGACTCTGCAGAAAGTTGGCGACCTCTACGCACTATGCGCCTCAGCATCCGCTGACCCTGTCATTTTACATGGCCGACCACTGAGTTGCTGTTGTTCCCAGTCGCTTCCACTTTGTTATAATACCACTGACAATTGACTGTGGAATATTTAATAGTGAGGAAATTTCACGACTGAACTTGCCGCACAGGTGGCGTCCGATCACGGTACCACAATGAGCTCCTGAGAGCGACCCATTCTTTCACTAATGTTTGTAGAAGCAGTCTGCAGGCCTAGGGGCTTGGTTTTATACACCTGTGGCCATGGAAGTGATTGGAACACCTGAGTTCAATGATTTGGATGGGTGACTGAATACCTTTGGAAATATAGTGTATGTAAATTTGTTTTTGTGATGTCACAAAAATCAGGAACTGCGTTGTTTCTCATCTTACATATGAGATGTATGGACTGGGGAGTGAATGGTACGTACTGAAATTTAAAATAATGTCTACATACTTGGTCACAGGTATTTCTTAAGAGTGAAGAAAATAGTTTTGAATTATATGGACCCTTTAATAAGGAATGTCAAAAGCAAGGCTCTGTAGAACAGCAACACCAACTGCCAGAACAGTGTGAAGTGAGAACAGAGGATCTTTGGAGTTTGGTTTGATCAGGTTTACATAAACCAACTATCCCACCCAAACGTAAGATGTAATGATATTCAGAGGAGCTCACACCTCTTTCTGGACGAACTGAGCCCCCCTGGCTCCCCCGTAACCCGGCTGTGAGTGTCCATCACTCCCCTCTCAGCCTCTCTGAAGCTGCACTGCTTCCACACCAGATCGAAGAGCGATTTTATACAAGTAAATGCCACTACGTAGATGACATTTAAGCCGTGTTGTTTCGGAAGAACATGTCCGGGAAAAGGTCAAACAAGGTGAATTTATTGTTCTGAGAGGATGGCGGTAAAGGGCAGTGAGGTGATTTTCATTAAGCTTTGTTAATCACGATTTACAAAGCGTAATTTTACATAACCCCCCCTGTAAGCTATAACCAACAGCTGCTTCTATTCAGTAGAGTCTGATATAGGAGTGGGTGGAGGAGGAGGAGTGAGAGAAAATGTGAGAAACCATATGCAGCCTGTTCTCAACTAGTGCTCGGATAAAAGGGGACCTTTATGAAGATCTGAAGTAAATACTCAAGACTTAAATGCATAAATCAGGCTAAGATAAGTGAAAAAATAAATATCAAATTATAACAAAATACATTTTATTACTCTGTTATTATGGATAAAATATTTTAACAATTTTATACATGGCATTTCAGTTTGTAGATCTGTTAGTGTTAGATATACACCGATTAGGCATAACATTATGACCACCTCCCTGTTTCTATGCTCATTGTCCAGTTTATCAGCTCCACTTACTGTATAGCTGCACTTTGTAGTTCTACAGTTACAGACTGTAGTCCATCTGTTTCTAAACAGATACTTTGTTACTCCCTTTTACCCTGTTCTTCAGTGGTCAGGACCCCCATGGACCCTCACAGAGCAGGTACTATTTGGGTGGTGGATCATTCTCAGCACTGCAGTAACACTGACGTGTTGGTGGTGTGTTAGTGTGTGTTGCGCTGGTCTGAGTGGATCAGACACAGCAGTGCTGCTGGAGTTTTTAAAGGCCTCAGTGTCTCTGCTGGACTGAGAAAAGTCCACCAAACAAAAATATCCAGCCAACAGCGTCCTGTGACCACTGATGAAGGACTGGAGGATGACCAACACAAACTGTGCAGCAGCAGATGAGCTGTCGTCTCTGACTTTACATCTACAAGGAGGAACGGACAAAGTAGGAGTGTCTAATAGAGTGGACAGTGAGTGGACACAGTGTTTAAAAACTCCAGCAGCACTGCTGTGTCTGATCCACTCATACTAGCACAACACACACTAACACACAACCACCACATCAGTGTTACTGCAGCTCTCTTGAAGGCTGCACTGACACATACACAGTCTGCAAAAGTGTTCTCCTCTAAGCTGTTTCTATCTGCTCTGTCTATCTCACAAATAGGGAGCGAATTACTGCAGACGAGACAATGTAAAGGTTAACTTAAATACAGGGCTTAAAACATACAATTGATCCAGAGCATTTCTGACCAGCCTTCAAGGCGAAAATGTCAGGCCGTCATTCTCCTGCAGTATTTTATCATTAGGGGGTAAGAATTCACCGCGAGGGTCCTGTCTGGTCCCGGTTTTTCTAGGAGTCACATGTAAAAGCAGACTTGGGCTCCACCCAGTGCCAATAAACAGAAAAACAGTCTAACACTGAAGAAACCATTTACTGTAACGAGGGAACAAACTCTTGGTAGAGCTTCAAGGCTCCAACTTCATCAAACTCCTTTCTGAGGTCCTCTAAAGATAAAGCTTCTTTAACTTCAAAAGTCGATATCCTGAAATGGGCAGAGGAAAAAGGAGGGAGACAGATGAAGTAACAGGCTACATATTAATGAGGCAGAACGAGTTTAATGAGGAATTATTTTTTAACAGAGTGCAAAAATGTAGGACGGGGAGGCTCTTACCTTTCAAAATCCTCAGAAAGAGGAATTTCACATAAAACACTCATCATCTTCTCTTTGCACCGTTTCCCTGATGAGTCAACATCAACTTTCACTGTCCTCTGGAGGTGGATATACTCCTGTACAGAAGAACTGAGATTCACAACTCTTTAAAGAATTTTTAAAGACACAAAGATAATTAATGGAGAACCAAGTGCTTAATGGTTACTGGTCTGCTAAGCCAGGGACTGTGGGTTTAAGTCTCAATGTCACGGCAGCACAGCGATGCAGTGGATGTGTGCCCAGCTCTTAACACAAAGGCCATCAGGTCAAAACGGTCCACTACTAAGACTTTCAGTTGTGAGCAAAATCTGAACACCTGGTCAAACGGACTTTCGAAGTAAACGTGAGTTAAGTTAGAAAGTTCTTAAGTTCTTTGAAGACAGTGCGTTAATTTCCTTTCACTTAGAAAATGAATAAAACATGTTTAACCAGGAGCACCCAAACTTTTGCATTTGACTGTAGTTCCTGCTAGGAATCAATAAAGTAAAGCTGCCTATCTAGTAGCCACTTACACTCCTTGAGACCACCAGTGGTTCCAAAACACACTTCGTAATGTTCTTCATAACTTTCATCTTTTATGAGCTACATTCAGAAGCTGGGCGTCGTGTGAGGCTGTAACTCTTCTTTCCAGTCAAATAGATGGTGATGTCAAAATGGTGATGTCAAGATGGTGATGTTAAACCCTGATAATAAAAGAAGCTGAACTCAGTTTTTTTTTCTACTGAAAGTCGAGCCGTTTTTCCCCAAATCTGGGCTATAAACTATAAACAGATGGCGTCTCTTCAGTGATCTGCTCTGTAAACATGACTTTTGTAAAATAATATAAAGAGCGTCTGAGATTTTTGGCTTTCAGTAGTAAATTGTAAGCATATAGCAATAGGTGTAGATCATAAAACACACGTTCTGTTAATTTGAGGAGCTTTTACAAAAAAAAATAAATAAATAAAATGAAATTTATTTCATGCAGTTACTGAATAATTTGCCTTATTATTTGGGTCATGTAAATTCAGATGGACAAACCTAAATATACCCTGGAGAATAAGAGGTAAATAGGAATATAAAAATGCCTAAACGCACTGATTTTGGAAGGTGAGAAATTATAATTAGAGTTCGCAAAACACACTCCCAGAAATAAAGGTCCTAAACCCTCAGGGGTTCATCTCAGTACCCTTAGTCAGGGAACATAACTGAACCATAATCAATTAAAATTAAATTCTCTAAGTTGTACTGACTCCACACACCCCATCTCTCCTCCAGGCTTTCATTTTACTGTGCTGTTTTAAAACATTTGGTTATGAAAAAACTGAAATCTGTACTTTTCACAGGGAAAAACTTATTTAAGGTTCACAGCTGGACCTTAAACCCACTGTCGTAACTTTGAGGGAACATATTTTCTCTTTAAAAGAAGAGTTTAGTGAAAAGTCGAATTTAGATTTCTAGGTGCATTTGATTAGTCAAGACATGTTTAGTGTCCAAATTTTGCAAACCAGGTCTTTATTAAAGTCTCAGACTTATCGATGTGGTTTATGACACAGGAGGACTTACAGTGAGCTATAAAACGGATATATAGCTGAAAGCAGTGGTCAGACAGAAGTGTGGTCATATGCAGACGTTTGGGAGCCCCTGGTCAAATTACATATTTTGCTTATTTTCTAAATGAAAACACACAGAGACCAAATAAATAGCCACCTGTCATGATAGTTACCAGTAATAGTAACAGGACACTGTTATATTAATGAGCAAAACATCTGCCATGATATGTTTATGATTATGTGGCAGGGTTCTAGTAAAATCATTAAAACATGTACACATTTGTAGCAAAATAGTAATAATAATAATAATAATATTATTATTATTATTAATAATAATAATAATATACCAGCTTGCACTTAAAAAAGATTGTTCTTCAAGCATTTTTAGTAAAATTTTTCTATATAGCACCATGAACACTCAAAGAACTGCATGATCAAAGATAAAGATTGCATGGTTCTTCAGATGTTCTATATAGAACCTTTATGAAAGTGTTCCATGTATCACCAAAAAGGGTTCTGCTAAAATTTCTGAATCGTTCAGACACTGACACCCCAAATTATTAACATAACAAAACCTGCATTTAAAGAAAAAATACAAATATTATTTTTTTAATGTAAAGGCGTGAGTTTGTGATCAGTCTCAGTAGCGAGTAACCTGCTATCAGGCTACTACGATACGAACAAAGAGTTAATCTGATCTGATCTAATCCGATCTTTCATCTGACGTGTCTTCCGCAGTGAATACTAAAGCTCTAGTCTCACCTTAATGCTCCTCCTCTCTCCCTGCAGCAGAATCAGAATAGGCTTTCCCACGAAGAGTCGGCCAGTGAGCCTCAGCTCTGCTGTCCACTTTTCAATCAGTTTGATGTATTTAGCTTTGGATCTCATGTGATCCAAGTGAAGCAGTGCTGTCCAGACTCCCTCAGCTTCACAGTCTGCTGTGTTTTGTCTCTGGAGGACGTCTGATGTTGCGATGAGGTCAGAGAAGTTGTGCTGAAGCCACATGACCAGCTCATGGACCATGGGCCTGGCCTGGAGACTGCGTGCTTTATTCACTACCATCTCCTTCAGCTCCTGGCACTGTTTCCTGGACAGCTCGCTGGAACTGATGCTCACGTCTGGAGGAGCGTCTGGGTACCCGGGAGGGAGGTGAAAGGTCAGGTTTAGAGGTGTTTCCTTCTCGTCTGTCTGTACCAGCGTGTGGATGCGGCACACGAGGCCTGTCTCGGCTACACGGAGGGAGAGAGGAGCAGGTCAATGCAGTGGTGCTCATAAAGCTGGACACATTACTGGAATTGTCATATTAATCGTCCTTGTTATTTCATTCAATAACTTTTTCTACAGTGCACATTCAAACAATATTCACCCCTTAAACCTTTGCAATGTGCAACTTTCAAGCAACTAGTTGCATGCTGTGAGTTGCCTGCAACATCTTTTCCTGCAACTTGACAGTTATACGATGCAATTTAAAAACAAAGTTGCGTGCAACGCATTTACCCACTAGTAACCCATATCATTTCACATATTTGCTCATATTCACATATTTGCATATTTACATATTTGTATATTTTATTCCAGCTTTATTTTAGTTCTTTATTTTCTGTATTGATATATTAACAATAATATTGTAATCTTAATTTATAGAGGACTTTTTTTGCCACTGTATCAGCTCAAAGTGATTTATAGACAGGTAATAAAGTTTAACAAATTAACAAAAAGTACTAATTTAGAATCATATAAGCAAATGACACTGATCAAATTAAAGATAAATACCAAGAGATGCAGAGTTTTAATGAAATGCTGAATTAAAGAGATACGTTTTTAGGTGCTTCTTAAAAGTGAGCACTGAGCTTGACCGTTTAATGAAAGGTGGACGGAGCTCCACAGTTTAGAAGCAGAATAACAGAGTCTCTGCAGATCTAAGATCTCATGCTGGAACACAAACAGACAGACACTCTGTGATGTAAGCGGTGCTTTAAAGTCATTTAGAGCCTTAAACTAGTAGCAGAACTTTAAAATCTATTGTGAATGAAACAGAGACAGCGGTTCTTTCAAAACGGGAGTGATTTGAGCTCTCGGTTTTGTCTTAGTGTTGCACTGATAATGATACTGTATCAGTATCGTTGCTGATTTTGGTACTTAAATGCAGTATTGCTATCGGTGATAACAATGGGGATACCAATACTTATGACCAATACCATGAAGCAGCAGTAAAAAAAGCTCATGGCAGAACATGTAGGGCAGTTTTTGTTAAGAACATGGTAACAGAGCTGAACGGCTGAGCTGCTTCTTTCAGCACTCACTCATCTGCTGCTGTGTGGTCACTTACAGACTGAGTTAATGTTACTGAGCGAGTGGAAGGAACCGCTGGACTCTCTGCGTAATGACAGCACTTAGACTTGGTTTATCTCTTTACTGTTCAGCTCCGTTTTAAAATGTTTTGCACAATAAAGACATTTCACATTTGCCCAAGTTCATAAACATGCTTCTTATTTCTAATTATATTACTGTAAATACTAAATATATACAGTAAATAAAGTTTTTCTGATGCATCTAACAAATATAATCCAACACGTAAATCCCATCTAGCCAAGCTAAGTGTGCTTTATTGGGGATGCACAACACAGATTTTGCCAAAATAAAATATTTTAAAAACGTAATTGTATAAATATCAGGAGATAAGTTAGATAGTGTTAGCGTCCGTATTGGTACTCGGCATTGGCTGATATTAAATGATCAGGTATCAGTATCGATATTGGAAGGGAAAAAGTGGCATCAGTGCATCTCTAGTTTTTGTTAGGATGTCTGCTGCTGCATTTTGTACGAGTTGTGGAATATGTATTGTTTTCTTAGGAAGTCCAGTAAGAAGATCATTACAGTGACCAACACAACAAATGCATGAACAAGTTTCTCTGTGTCACTCAGAGAGAGAAAAGGCAGAACTTTCTCAAATGATAAAAAGCTACTTTGGTGACTGTGTTTATATTCGGGGTAAATCAGAGTCTAAGATCACACCCAGGTTTCATACTTTAGGTTTGGTATATGAAGCAAAAGGAATGAACTTCTCATAAAAGCAGCTTTCTCTGAGTTTCTGTACCAACAATCAGTTTCAGGATTTAGGTTTTTTCCCCATAACATTTTTCTCAATCTGTCTAAGATCGAGCTCTTAAATATACAGTACATTTATGTTGTGTGTATGATAAGTGTTTGAAAACGAATGTTTAAGTAGCTGTTAGTTATACTCCTCTCATTTTATCTGAGAAGCACAAAGTTCAAAGCGGTTCAAATCTGACTCTCCGCTTCGTTAAAGATTTCCATCTGTTGGATTCTGAATGAATCCAAGCTCTGTGTAAAATCAGTGAGGAGAAAATGAACAATCAATGTTATTTCTGTTTACATATACTTTGAGTCAGGTCGGTCTCCTTTTCAACCACTCAAACTGTTTTATTTTCTTGTCTGTTGATCCAGCGAACTTTGATGTGATCATGTGTTGTGTTACTGCTGTTTTGATAGGCTGTTTCACGAAACTGAGACAGTTGCAACTGTTACGGCTGAGTTTCGAGCGAGCTGCGGGAAGCTTTTATAAGTTCAATTTAGTTTTATGTAGGTTTCGAGCAACTAATGCTGCATAAAAGTTTCAGCTTTAAAATACAGTCTAACAACCAACTATCAGGAACACCTTTTTCATTGTCATTCATCCAAAAATACATTGCCTGTTTTATTTTCTTGTTCATTGAACATTTCGTCAATGAAATCAATCATTTGAAATGATGTCGATATGAGCATGTGATGTGTTATCAGTGCTGTGACTGGCTGGTTCTACGTAGTTAAGACTAGTTTCAATCAAGTTGCAAGACACCTTACATCATGCAACTTAGTTTCATGTAGGTTTCAAGCAACTTAAATTTCACCATGTAAAGCCAGCCTAGGGGCCACTATGTGTTCTTAGTGAATAACTATAACTAGTGATTAACTATAAATATATTATTATTATTATCTTCATTATTATTATTATTATTATTAGCAACACATAAATCAAGCACATGTTTGGGTATAAATATGCTCTTTGGATCGAATCTTCATATAATACCCTGCAAACAGTCTAAATTAATGAATTAATTGTGTTTGCAACTTGAAACTTCATAATTATCTTTGGTCAAAACTCAAAAAGGAAGGACTATTAAATGGCCAGAAAACACAGCAAATGAATTCATTAGATGCACCAGGTTTCTCTAATGTGATCTTTAACACCCATCAAAAATCTGTTACTGCTTCATACAAAATCATGTGAAACATATTTTCACATCATAATCATCACATTATAGTCATTCTACAGACGTATCAGGATCTTCTATGAGTCTGTGGTGGCGAGTGCTATCCTCTGTGCTGTTGCATGCTGGGGAAGCAGGCTGAGGGTGACAGACGCCAACAGACTCAACAAACTGATCCACAAGGCCGGCGATGTTGTGGGTGTGGAGCTGGACTCGCTGACGGCCGTGTTGGAGAGAAGGACGCTGTCTAAGCTGCAGGCCATTATGGACAATGGCTCCCACCTACTCTACGACACTCTACGACAGAGGTGCAACAATCTGAACTGCTTTATACAGTATGTTTCATATTTATTATCAGTCACTGCCACTTTACTGTATTCATAAGAACTTAAATCTTGTGTACATATTGCAAATTTCTCTTTATCTGTTTTAAATGATTAAAGTATTTATTATTTTACATAAATGGTTGCAACTGTAACAAATGCAATTTCCCTCTGGGATCAACAAAGTTTTCTGATTCTGCTATCAGCTGTAAAACTGGCTTTACATCACAGACAACTTTGATCCTAAGCATCTGAGCTCCAGAGCAGATGCGGAAGAGGCCATAAAAACCATAGTAACTCCCTGCTTAGCCAGAGCCGGTTTATGAGGAGCCTGGCCGCTTCCTATTTCCCCCGTTACATCAAAAACAGGACTGCTGAACAGCAGAGGGCGCCCGCGAGGGAGAATGGGAGTCCTCAATGAACGGGAGTGAATGGAGCTCAAGGCAAGTGTGCTCACTGCCCGCTAGTGTGTGTGTCTATTCACTAGTGTGTATGTGGTGTTTCACTTCAGGGATGGGTTAAACGCGGAGGCGGAATTTCCTCGTTTGTGGGATTAAAAAAGTGTCACGTAATTAAAATCACTTAACCTAAATGCTCCATATCAATCCATTCATTTGGACCCTGGAGCGCCCTCTAGCGTCTGAGAAATGCAGGAGACATTACAGAGAGCGGGAAGTCCCGCAGTGGAGCCCGCCGAGTGTCTGCCTGAGGCTACGCGGGCGTGTTTTCAGGTGCTCACCTGATTCCTCAATCACCTGAAACTCGTCCTTTCCGCAGAAAACCGCAGACAGAACGGACAGTTCGTCCAGAACCTCCTCAGACATTTCAGCAGAGAGAGTTTGAACGAAGGGTTTCAGGTCCAGGGTCCAGTTTCCTGACCTGAGCTCAGCCGCGGAGCCGCCATAAACACAGGCCACGAGGCGGTGCGATGGTGCGGAAACGTTTAAAACCCGTGCTGCAACACTGAACTACTAATACTCAGTTCCGAGTGTGTGTCAACATAAGAACCATTACAGAGCGAAGCTAAATAATAATAATACTCATAATACCAATACTACTAATAATAATTTTACAGTAAACTTACAATATTAACGTACTGATCAGGCATAACATTATGAGCACCTCCTTGTTTCTTCACTCACTGTCCATTTTATCAGCTCCACTTACTGTATAGGAGCACTTTGTAGTTCTGCCAGTGGTGGACAGTAACTGAGTAAATGTAATTGGTTTCTGTACTTAAGTAGTTTTTTCCTGCATCTGTACTGAAGTTTTTCCATTTTGGGCGACTTTTCACTTTCACTCCACTTCAGAGTCTAATATCTGACTTTTTCCTCCACTACATTTTGAGAAATCTGTCGTTCCTTTTTTGTTTCTGTGTATATAAAAACGTAACGTCAAAACGAAAGAAGCACAAATCAAGAGCACCAATCAGGGCACAGCGGTCACTTTGTTCTGAGCTTGATTTGACCTGTTGGTCATACCGACCCAGTGCAGCACACGGTTCAACGTCAGCGCAGCAACGTAAAATTTTGGGAGAGTCTGTTCAACATAAATGATGAACTAACCTAACTTTGTGTAAATAGAGCACAATATAGAAATATGTCCACATATGCAGTCGAGACTGACGCGGCTTTTTTCTGAATTTCTACAAACGCCATTTCATTTTATAGTAAATTAGTCTGGGCTGGTTTATGTTTATGAACAGAGGCCTACAGATCAACATAGTAAAGGAGCTCATCTGTGATCCTGAGTTTAAAGCCAGTTTTTATTAAACTTAAACTTGGAACTAAGTTGTAAATAAATCTTAAACTGAAACTTTGCTTGTGTGTAAAAGTGATTTCAGAGCCACTCGGTTCTCCCTGATGGAAACTGTTTACCTTCAGTGTTTTGTGCTTATGATCATTTTAATAGATGTCAGCGTCACTAATTAATGACGTTCTATTAAAAGACTGGTTTACCAAGAGAGACACTGGAGGACTTTCACCTGAAATCAGTTCATGAAGCGAGTCTTGTTATAAAAATGATAACAGGACATTAAAGCCATAATTCATCTTTTAGTACTTTTACTTTTGATACTTAAGTACATTTGAAGGTAAATACTTTACTACTTTTACTCAAGTGGAGGTCTAAAGGGAGGAACTTCTACTTTTACTGGAGTAATATTTTACATTGGGCGTCTCTACTTTAACTCAAGTACATGATTTGTGTACTTCGTCCACCACTGAGTTCTACAGTTACAGACTGTAGTCCATCTGTTTCTCTGATACTTTGTTAGCCCCCTTTTACCCTGTTCTTCAGTGGTCAGAACCCCCATGGACCCTCACAGAGAAGGTACTATTTGGGTGGTGGGTCATTCTCAGCCCTGCAGTAACACTGACGTGGTGGTGGCACGTTAGTGTGTGTTGTGCTGGTATGAGTAGATCAGACACAGCAATGCTGCTGGAGTTTTTAAACACTGTGTCCACTCACTGTCCACTCTATTAGACACTCCTACCTGTTGGTCCACAAGATAGAGACACTGCTGCACAGTTTGTGTTGGTCATCCTCTAGTCCTTCATCAGTCCTTAATACACAATAAATGTTACTTTCCAATATGTTAAACAGCAAATATTCAGAAACTGTGCACTACAATGTGCATTAAGTTTGTTTCTGGGTGTTCGAACTGCATTTTCTCCTCTGCACTATTATTATTTAACACCAGCTAATAGCAGACCGTGTTGAAGAGTTAACAGAACTAAGCCATTCATACAGATGACATGTTTTTAAAGAGACCAATGCCATTTTAAAGAAAGAAACACATATGCAGAAAAAAACGAATGATTTACTAGAGATTCTTTCAGTAAAACCAGTACTTAATTAGTACATACTGGTACAGCAGAGTAAATCAGTGAGTGAGTTCAGCTCCAAGTCAAGTCCAACACTTTCAGCACTGAGTACCTCAATATTCTATTAAACTACTGGTGTAACTGGATTAGAGCTGGAGCTTCATCTCTAACGAATTTGAACAGAGAGGAGAAACAATACATTACAGTATCTTACAACTTTTTTTACACACAATTACTTGCAAACAATTAGCATCTTCCTCAGGAACCAGTCTGCTTTGGTATGACATTAGATTCTACAGGTCACTGCTGTCTGAACAAAACCTTCCATCTCCAAAACAGTAACTTTACAGGAGAAGGAAAAAACATCCTTTCATTTTAACGTAAGTCAATGGAACCAGACTTTTTTCTGCGAAATTTTGGGCCATTTCTTTTGGTCCATTTATCATGAAATTTACCCATAATGTAAACTTCTGAATTATGTCAAAAACTGAAAAATAACAAAAATGGACACACAAGGTTTTTGTTCCGACAGCAGTGATATTAAATAATAACATCGCAACTTATTGCAGTTTAATGAACATTCATGGAATCTTTATATTTTTGTCTTGGAGCAGATTTGTCCATGAATAAACCGTCCAAACAGTAAAGACGGATCATGTTCAAACACTAAAAAAAAAATGGTGGAATTCCCCTTCAAAGTATAAATTCAATTGATGTAAACAAAGTCATTCCCGTTTCTGTGAGGGAGCTTTCAGAGGCAGACATCTGGTTCCCACCACCACCACCACTTCTGAATGTTTCTCTAAATCAGAGCATTTCACACCAAACCACTGTGAATGACTCGGTTTACATCTTAACCATCTCAAACATTTAACTATGCAGAAATCTATAGTCACTGGAATTCCCCTTTAATTATTAAAAGGTTCATCCTGTTATCATCAGAAACTGCAGCATATGAAGCGAAAGCACTGCTATAACCTTACAGTCAACTTTCCTACTGGGACGTTTACATTTTCCTTATTCTTGTGCACAAGAGGCAAGGATGAGGTCATCGCAGCATTTCCTGTCGAACCGAATAAGTGTTTTAATAAATATATTTGAATACAAGTCCTATCTACTCGCAGTGGAACAGACTCATGAGGACGTCCATCTCCACCAGGCCACCTTCATACGATCCCACACCGCCTCTAAAGAGTCAAACGCTGGACGGACGTCTAGGACGGTGTGACTGGATCCCTGACCTCCATCGTAGTAGTCTATCACATATCTGACCTCTTTTCCACATCGGTCAACTATCCAGTCGTGCCTGTCGAATGGAAGCTCATACCTGCAGCAACAGAGACATTAAAGGGAAAAACAGTGTAGTTTATTGACAGTATTGTGCAAAAATCAGAGACGAGCCTGTTAATTTATAGTAGTCATATGAGCATAAACAACTAAATATATGTATATTTTTTATATTGAAATACTTAAATCAACAACAACAACAACAACAACAACAACAACAAACAGCTGCTTAGTCCAGATAGGGTTGCAGTAGCAGTTGGGAGAGCTGAGAATCCAAGATGACCTTGTCCCCCACAACTTCCTCCAGCTCATTCCCTGGGACCCCAAGCCGCTCCCAGGCCAACTTGCAGATATAATCCCATCAGCAGGTCCTAGGACGACCCCGGGGTCTTGTCCCAGGAGGTCGTGCCTGGTACACCCCCACAGGGAGGCGTCCAGGGGGCATCCGGATCAGATGCCCGAACCACCTCAGCTGTTTCCTCTCAATGCGGAGGAGTAGCAGCTCTACTCCGAGCTCCTCCCGGATGGCCGAGCTCCTCACCCTATCAAATAGAGTGTAGCTGCAACCACCCTGCGAAGAGGCACATTTCCATCGCTTGTATTCGCAATCTCGTTCTTTCGGTCATTACCCACAGCTCATGACCACAGGTGAGGGTCAGGATGTAGACCGACCGGTAAACAGAGAGCTTCTCCTTATGGCTCAGCTCCCTCTTTACCACTGCAGTCCAGTGCAGTGACCGCATTACTGCCTGCAGTCGGTCTCACGATCCCTCTTCCCATCACTCGTGAACAAGACCCTGAGATACTCAAACTCCTCCACCTGGGACAAATCCCTCTCTTTTCCCCTTTCTTACACATGCGGACTACACTCTCAAAGATAAAGCTAGTAGACTGTTACTGGGGCAGCACCCCTCTCGTCTCTGGGGCAGGACCCTCAAGGGTACAGCTCAGTACCTTTAGTCAGGGAACATAACTGAACCATAATCCACTGAAATTATATTTTCTAAGTTGTACTGACTCCACACACCCCGACTCGCCTCCAGGCTTTTATTCCACTGCTGTTTTAAAACATTTGGTTATGAAAAGGTACAAATACCAACTTTTCACCTGGAAAAACTGATTTAAGGTTCACAATCAGACCTTAAAACCACTGTACCTTTGAGGGAACATTGACACTGTTTGTAAGTTGATGAACGAAAAATGGACCTGCACAGAACCTTCATTTCTAACAGTGTATTATATCTAATTTGGTCTCGGATTTTGCACAGCACCTCAGGAAAAAGTAAAAAAAAAACAAAAAAAACAAAAAAAAAACACCTCTTTCGTGGCCCATGGCTGAAATTCACTCTCACAGTGACAGTGACTCACCCCATCCAGTGTCGAAAACGGGCTCTTGGAGTGAAATCTTTCGCTTTGCCTCCAAACTTTAGAAGAGAAGGTCCACATGGGCATTCTCTGTGGGGGAGCGTGCAGAATCATGGCTGATCAATAACATCTACAGGCCCCAGGAAAACAGTATGGCTAGATAAATGGGTTCCTCTTGACCTACTTTAAATGCAGTGCCTCCCATCTCAGGATCTCCTTCCATGCCTGTTCATTGTTCTGGTTGTGAATCCTAATGATGTTTGTCATGTCTTTCTGAGAGATGTCTTGCTCTCTCCAGCGCCACCTGGTGGACATGAATTACAATGTTAGTGATCACATGACTCAAGACTTACTTGGTTAGCTTAGAGTAAGCTAAATACACTCTTCAAAACCAATAATTTAGCATGTTCAATTAGCCTGACTGCATGTCTTTGGGCTGTGGGAGGAAACCGGAGCACCTGGAGGAAACCCACACAGACATGGGGAGAACATGCAAACTCCACACAGAAAGGACTCCGATCACCCGGCCAGGAAATAAACCTAGGACTTTCTTGCTACTCACTGCACCACTGTGCCACCCGAAAAGAAAATATAAAATATTTTTTGTTTAGCTTTTCCCTGTAATATGTTAAATTGAGCAAATAAACTAATTTTGTATTAAATTGTGCTGGAGTGTGTTCTCTGTAGAAGTGTTGTCACTTAGAAAACCAACAAAACATGGAATTTGAGCAGGAACCACCCAAACTTTTGCATGTGACTCCATTTACTGAACTCTGATATCTACCTACCCTTTCCTTAGCATAGCGTTCCAGAACATCTGCTCGGAGGGGTAGACCCAGTTCTGACCTGAACTGGAGCGAGGGATAGTAGACTCCTCTCTTTTCACAGACAGAGAAAAAGGTTGACCGGGCGAAGGGTGTTGATTAGGTGGAGGCATCTGAAATCACAATTAATTGATTAAAAAATAATAATAATTAATTAATTATTATTTAATGGATGCCCCAATTTACATGTATTTTTGGCAACATACGGTTTTCATTGAGGACGCACTGTGGCGCTAATATTCAATATTTTTTGTGTACATATCAGCCAGTGTGATACAAAAACATTTATAAAATATAGAAACCAAAACTAAATACACAAGTACATAACACGTATATTATGTATAGTTCTATAGGATTATAAGCATAGAATAAATAAAATGCAGATATTTTAACCCTGTAACCCAGCGTCACCTAAACATTCTGCTCTTCTGAAATGCAATAAATGCATAACAGTCAAATCATCTAGATTATTTGATCTCTACTACAATCCATAGCGACAGATCTTGCTGTACCATATTAGCAGGGTCGATATCGGGTGCTGTGGCTTTGCCTCCACTGGCAGCTCTCATAGGACACTCCACAAATTCATAGGCCCTCTCCTGATGTGCTGGAACATCTGGAACACTCTTTGGATGCTCTTTAGCTGATGCCTGGTGCATTGGGCACCCAGGTGGAGGTGCAGCTAAAAACAAAGACACAAACTTAAATCTGAACAGCTGAAACACAGCTGGAAAACGGAGTACAGGACCCCCCATTTCCCCTCTGGGAATATAAAGGACATGTATCTATATTGTTAATTTTATTCAGGTAGAGCAAATTACTGGACTGTTTAAATAAATTAATACAATTAAAGAGCAAGAAGAACTTACTTTTTATGGCGTCCTGGTGCATGGGGCAGCCTTGCGGAGCTTGGCCTAGGCCAGGCATTACAAGGCCCTCTGCTTTGACTGTGCCCAAAGGACTGGACATGGTCTCTGCCAAATCTGAACCTAGAAGGTAGACAACCAGCACAGTCACTATACTCATTAATGATGCACCCACTGCTAATACAGGTGGTCACGCAGCTTGTATAATCTCAATAGAGAAGTACTGTCAATAGAATGGGACAGTCTGGAACATCAAGTGTCAACTAAAGAGGAACAAAGCCCCCCAGCATTGGGCTGTGGACCACACTGCAAAAATGGTATCAAGTACAATTACTTTAAGACAACCCAAACTATCTGACATTTCAATTTTTGAGATGGGTGTAGAAACATAAGTTAAGGAAGAAAATATTTGTTATTGTATCCCCACAACCAGCTCAAAACTTAGAATTAGATACACTGAGCAGTTTTACAATAATTCTGCTTGAGTATTGTTGCAGTGCAGTGAAACTGTGCCCTCTGGAGTCAACTCCCTCTAGCACCTTTGGGATGCTCACTAATGCTCTTGAGGCTAAATGCCATCAAATCTTTACAGCAATGTTCCAACATCTAGGACAGGGGTGGTCAATCTTGGTCCTGGAGAGTTTAACTCCAACCATATTTGAAAGAATATGTTTTAGATCAAACTCTGATCTGAAAAGTGTCGCAAAACAACATCTTAGTCATCAGGCTGTGAATTCATAACCTAATCGCTGTCTGTGAGGAGCTTTTAGAGGTGGACGTCTGGTTCCTATCACCACCACTGTGAACAGCTCTGATTCTGGAACTTCCTCTAGAACAAAGTATTTCATATTAACCACTATGAGGCTGTTTACACCTTAACGGTTTAATATTCAGAAAATTAGAAAAATCAATGGAGTTTCCTTTTCAATGTAACTGAGATGAAAGAAGCAGACTGATCAACACAGACCTGAGCACAATGAAAAGTATTATCATTAGGAATTTATATAGAAAGATGTTTCATATTCCAGTGGATAAAACTGAGTTCATGTCACCAGGCTTCCGATTCAAATTTTTCCATTCCACCTTAAACATTTAAGTATATAAAACTCAGTGCATGTCACTAGTTAGGCTTCTAAGCTAAGGTTGGTTTCCTAGTCGAATTTTTCCATTCCACCTTAAATAGAAAACAGAAACCTGTATTTAATTCCCGTTCCACCTTAAACAGACTATAGAAAATTGTATTTAAGTATATAAACTGAGCTCATTATTTAACCCATTCTGAATGTAGTAAACTGCTGCTACATTTAAGGTGGAACGGGACAATTCGAATAAGAATCTGATTTCAGCTTCGTGGCTACTACCTACTCCACAGTTAGCCTGGGCAGTACCTTCAGCATTAAGGCAGCAGTGTGGCTCAATATTAATATGTTCAGATATAATTATGACATTTTCATTTGCTGGGTTTAGTCTAAATAAGCCGGTTACACAAAAGTCCTTGTAGTTAACATTAAAACAGTAGGTTAACATAACACAGTAGACAGGGAGCCGACTGTCCTGAACTGTGTGCATTAAAAGCCCTGAATGAATTACCTCAGTCTCCCAGCCCGAGCTCGTCCCGTCCCGTCCCGTCCCTGCGCTATATTAATATTTCTGATTTATAATTCAGCCCAAGATCTTCTCAATGTCGCCACATTCACCCTGCACACCCAGCACGCCGGTCCACTGCTCAACTACACGCATCTGCGCCTCTATACTGCTACCTGCTGGACTGGAGAGTGACCGTATTACAGGACAAGTCCACCAATCTTTCAAAAGTTCTATATAATCTGATCCTTGGGGTGTAAACAGAAGCATTCAGAGTGATTTGATCTAAAATGCTTCATTCTAGAGAAATTTACCTACTCAGAATTGCTTACAGTGGTGGTGATAGGAACCAGACGTCTGAAGGGTTTAATGCATGGTGTAATTCAGTATTACAGGACAAGTCCACCAATATTTCAAAATTTCCATATATTCAGATCCTTAGGATGTATACAGAAGCATGCAGATAGACATACTTACTCAAAATTGCTCACAGTGATGGTAATAGGAACCAGATGTCTGAAGGGCTAAATGCATGGTGTAATTCAGTATTACAGGAAAAGTCCACCAATATTTCAAAAGTTCTATATAATCTGATCCTTGGGATGTAAACAGAAGCATTCAGAGTGATTTGATCTAAAATGCTTTATTCTAGAGAAATTTACCTACTCAGAATTGCTTACAGTGGTGGTGATAGGAACCAGACGTCTGAAGGGTTTAATGCATGTTGTGATTCAGGGAGCGTGTTCCCAGATATCAAGTGTGCATTGGTCCGCTGGCTTAATAAGGACGGCACCCTGCTGACTGAATGCTGCTGCCAATCCACCATCGGATCACCCGGGTAATTGTCCTGCATACAATGTCTAGAAATAATAATTAATCCCATCATTTTTTCTTTCGGTAAACACTGAAAATGGATCCCTCAGACCCCAACACCACACAAGGGTTAAGAAGGTCAAAGCGGCATAAAAACAAGATTCGGAAAACAAAAAAGATTTATTCAGACTTTTATTTAAAAAAATGCATTTTCTCAGACATGCTTACTTATAAAGGTTACAGCGATTAAGCCCGTCTCGTTTTCAGAGGCTGTTTTGTACTTCTTCACACCAGCACCACCACTTCTCAATATAAAGCTGATTCACTGGAAAAGTTTGAACTGCAAAGCAAATCAGGCCTTATTTACTTGCAGTTAAAACTTCAGCACTTACTCTGTTACGTCACTGTTTCCAAGAAAGTCTTACATCACCCAGCTTTACACACTAAGTTATTCATTAACACTCTTTCCCTGTATCATTCGTATCATATTACAGAGCAGATTGTCTTACATAGACAAACTTTGCTTCAAATGCCGTTTAAAATTAGAAATAATGGACACCATATGTTGAGTACATACTTTCTAGCTTATCCATAATACCATAATACCATAATAACCATAATAATCAGCTCATATAGGCATGCATGGTCCCTGTAGTGTGACTGTTGCTGTATCCGTCTCGTCCATCTCCTAAGCTGTAGAGCCGCGCTCTCTTTAAAATGTGGTTAAAATGTGCTGTTGCTGTGCTGTTTATTGCATCCGTTACACTGAAGGCAAATGTGGTTTTTGCTCCATAGCAGCTTAGCAATGATTAGTGTAACCACAATCATTGGGTTTGATTGTCCGTATATATTTATCCTTGACCCTTTTCAACTGTGTAGAGTGAGAGAGTTATCAGTTCACCAGTGTGCACATTAAAACTTTGCACAAGCGTGTGGCCAAAGTCAACAACCGAACAGCAGACGCCTCTTTTGTCTTATTAAAGGGGAAGTCCACCAACTGTTCAAAATGTTCAGCATAATTCAGTGGTTGTGATGTAAACAAAGTCATTCAGAGTGGTTTGGTGTGAAATGGTTCACTGTAGAGAAATTTACAGAATCTGATACTATGTCTTTACAGAGGTGGTGATAGGAACCAGGGGTCAGCATGACTACAACACAAATGTAGCCACTTTATTTACTATTCAGAACCACCGGTGAACCTACACGAGTCTTCTGGCTGTTTGTATGTCACACTGATGATGGTAAAATAGTCATAAAACTGAAAAAAAGACAGGTTTTCTTTGGGAACTATTTTGCCTCACAACACACTGCATGTATTTAAAAAAAAAAAGAAAACATAGGCTAAAATCATATTTAAAAACTTCATTATAAAACGATGTCTCAGACATCAGCCAACATATTTTTAACTATTTTGTGTAATAGCTTCCCATGAGGCATTAAATACTCCAGGTCAAACTCAATTTTTGTTAGTTTGATTTAATCTTAACAGGTGAAAAATGTAGAAATTGAGAAAAAGTGGTGGAATTCCTGTTTAAATTGAGCCCTGTGATTGTGTGTGTGTAAAACAGGTAGGTAAAACCAAACCAAACTCAGTGGAACCCAGAACAGAATTAAAAATGACTTGGTGGGTTCTGCTACTGCTCCAGCATCCCCCCGCGACCCTGATGGAGAAGCGGCCCTACCACTTAGCCCTTACTCCTCTGTTTTGCCTGTTCACGTCTAGGGGTAGGGTGTCCTGATTTTTGTCTGGATAGAGGGGTAGGGTAAAGTGTTAGGGCTACAAACTGAGAGACACTCCAAACAGAGTGTTATGATAAATAAAAAGAAATAAATCAGCAAGATGGCTGCACAAGTGACCAAAGAATCTCACAAATGTGAATATTTTCTATGTTAAAAAATGACGGTAACCACTGTATTATCTTTAAATTCAGATCCACCTTAAATCCCATGGAGCGGGAAAATTCAAGAAGTGGGCAAATAGCTGACTTCAGCTTCATATAACAGAAGAATTAGGGGTGGGTGATAATAATTCATTTCATATCACCCTCTTTGAAGGCATATGATTCCCTAAATGTAACTAAAGCCCAGCAGTGAGGAGCTGAACTTTACCCTCCTCTGCTGTCACTGCAGACGGGCAGTGTCACCTACAGAGCAGCGCTGGTAGCTGTTAATGAAGTGATGTTTTTTTTTTATTTGAGGGTCCCATTTCATAGAGGACGATTTCAACCACTACTCCTTCTAACTCTGTTCCAAGGGACAAGATGATGCTAGAAAACAAGGGGTAGGGGTAAGAATAAGAAATGAGCCCAAGTCTTGCATAAACAAAGTTTTGGTTTGGAACCAATGACTGTATATATGTCAAAATATACAGTATATACAGTACTGTGCAAAAGTCAGAAACCAACTTTCATTTATATTATTTCCAGGCAAAACAGCCATTAAGTATTTTGATATATATATATATGGTATCTATAAATTTGGTATATTTGGTAGATATTTCTGGGTAGATGACATATAATATAATCCAGTAATATAATGAAGAAGAAACAATCGTCCATCAACACTGCCCCCATCAGATAAACAGTACTTTCATCTTTGAGAGAGAGGAGACAATCAAGCGGCTTCAGATCTGAAAACATTCACAGGTGTTTCTGTCCATCCTTCCACTGTGAGAAGACCACTCAGTACTGTGGGTCTGAAAGGACGTGTAGCTGTTCAAGAAGAACCTCACTGATTAAGATTAATTAGATTTTGTCACCCTTATTAGTCCCACAATGGGAAAATTTCACCTCCACATTTAACCCCTCTGTGAAGTGAAACACTACATACACACTTGTGAGCACACACACACTCTGGTAAAGAATGGACGCTGTAATAAATGCAAAATAAAACTGACCTAATGGCTGTTTTGACTGGAAATTAAATAAATACATTTAGTGTATATACGACTATATAGCATCATTACAAATACACTGACCAAGCATAACATTATGACATCCTTGTTTCTACGCTCATTGTCCATTTTCTCAGCTCCACTTACTGTATAGCTGCACTTTGTAGTTCTACAGTTACAGACTGTAGTCCATCTGTTTCTCTGATACTTTGTTACCCCCTTTTACCCTGTTCTTCAGTGGTCAGGACCCCCATGGACCCTCACAGAGCAGGTACTATTTGGGTGGTGGATCATTCTCAGCACTGCAGTAACACTGATGTGTTGGTGGTGTGTTAGTGTGTGTTGTGCTGGTATGAGTGGATCAGACACAGCAGTGCTGCTGGAGTTTTTAAACACTGTGTCCACTCACTGTCCACTCTATTAGACACGCCTACCTTGTCGGTCCACCTTGTAGATGTAAAGTCAGATACGATAGCTCATCTGCTGCTGCACAGTTTGTGTTGGTCGTCCTCTAGTCCTTCATCAGTGGTCACAGGACGCTGCCCACAGGACGCTCTTGGCTGGATATTTTTGGTTGGTGGACTATTCTCATTAAAAACTCCAGTAGCACTGCTGTGCCTGATCCACTCAGACCAGCGCAACACACACTAACACACCACCAACTCATCAGTGTTACTGCAGTGGTGAGAATGATCCACCACCCAAATAGTACCTGCTCTGTGAGGGTCCATGGGGGTCCTGACCACTGAAGAACAGGGTAAAAGGGGGTAACAAAGTATCAGAGAAACAGATGGACTACAGTCTGTAACTGTAGAACTACAAAGTGCAGCTATACAGTAAGTGGAGCTGAGAAAATGGACACTGAGCGTAGAAACAAGGAGGTGGTCAGAATGTTATGTCTGATCAATGTAGGAGTCATATATCCATAAATATCCATTATTATTAAAAACAGTCTGAAATGAGGAGGATGGACACACGTGATGGATGGTTTCTGTTTGGCATCATTTCTTTCTCTCTCTTAGTCCATCTTTCTACTCCCCATTTTCATTGTTGCTTTTTGGCATCGGCTGGAGCGTAGCACTTTGAGGCAGCCTCGGAGGATCCTGCGCATCCACATGACGTTCATGACGTCCAGGCAGAGGCTGCAAAGGAGCCAGGCACTGCGGGCCCCGAGGGGGAGCCTGTAGAAAGCTTCTGTCCCGTACACAGAGTACATATGGCTGTAATAGACTGGAATGACTGCAATCCTCACCAGGAAAAAAGAGAAGGCCATAGCTACGCCATTCACGAGGCTTTGCTTAGAAAGCTTGTGGTAACCCAAAACCTGAAGAAACCATCTGAAAAACAAGATGCGGAGAAAGGTGTGAAAAGACCATGAGCTAATAACTCTAATAAGCAGCTAAACGTTACTGTGTGTACTGTATATGTGATATTACATGGCATACGCACCGCTGGTTCACAAAGGGGGTGGAAAATTCCGAGAGCAGCCGGAAATTTGCAAAGTAGGGCAATAATCCCTGATTCTAAAAGGCAAAATAGGCCATGTGAGACGACAAAGGCTGAAATACAGCTTCAATAAACTAGAGTTAAAGGTAAAACCAGGCAAAGGCACCAGAGATAATATAGTTCCTATAACATAGCGAGGAAGGGGTGACCGAAGTGTCGTGGTCTATGGTGGTGCAGGTCATTCTCCATTTGTAGTGGGAATTCAGGTGGATACAGTTTTTGAAAAAAATCAGTTTCTTTCAGCCCAAAAGTAAATAATCTCAATATGTCCATTAACATCTACTATTATCATATATGCATAAAGAAGAGCTTCGTTTCAAACATATTTTACAGTCGCTGGTGTTGTATGAATGTGGTGTAACCCCAGTGACGGTGACTTCAGTGACATTCTGCTTAAAATGGAGGATTTTGTAAATGGGCTGACTCATTGTTGGTCAGGTGACCTTGTGTATTTAAAATCAGTAATAAAAATGATATACTGCATTATTTTTCACAGTATTTTAATACTCAGCCATTAAAGCCCATAACACCAGTGATGTTATGAGCTGCCTGGTAAACTAAATTACTCATAAATGAATGAAATACAGTGAGCGAGTGTGACTCGCTGAAAATACTGTGTTAACATGTAATATAAGCGTCCTGATAACACCACTGACCACAATCTCTGCGACAAACGAATTTTCAATAAAAATGATTTTTTATAGTTTTACACTTTATAGCTCCCAAGTTAAGTCCTCTTAAAAATATTGTTTTATATTAAAAATGGTTTGATTTTTAATATTGAAAATGATTATTTAATCCTAGGTCAACTGTGTAAATGTACATACTGACCACAGGAGCCGTGCCTAATATTGTGAGCATCTTTTTAAGCCCTGCAACCTTTGTGGTGTGGTTACCCACTACAAATGGAGAATGACCACATTAATTCATGGTAGGGGTGGGCAATCACCGTACTAAAACATTTTCACGATAATGATACACATCACAATGTTTAGTTTTTCTGAAGTTTGAAAAATTAGAAATGAAAAAAAGCCAAAGTAGTGTCACATTAAAAAAAACCCAAATTACAAATACAGAATATTTAACTGTGCATCACCTAATCCAATTAAACAGGACTCATCACACTCTCCTTTTAAAGAAACAGGCAGTTGGCCAACGCTCTTTGAGGAGTGATGAAATGCTGAGAAAAGCGTAATGTCATGTAATTCATCACGATTACAAGAAAATACTGCCTACCCTTAATTAATGATAGCAGTAAATATATGGAAAAAGGGCATATAAAGGACATTCCGGACAAAACCCGATGAACAATATCTAGTTTCGACCTTGTTTGTTTTGTTTCACCATGTAGCATTTTTATTGTATTAATATTTTTATTTATTTAGATTTTTTGGCTTGATATGTGATATAAATATGTTCCATTCATGCTCCATATTCCTTTCATTCCCCAGCTCATGTAGTGAAGCCATGGGTAGTATTTCAGCCTCAAGTGCTTTTTAAATAAGGGGCCAAAAGGGCAGCCAATCAAAACAGGGCTCGTTTATCTCATATAACTCTTAAAGATGCAGAAAGAAAAATGTGAGGTGTTGAACTGGGGAGGCTTTAAAGGAAAGGAAAATGTGCACAGCTTTCCAGAAGTGAACGAGTCAGCATCAGTTATTATTAAAAAAGGTAATAATAAAAACACTCACCAGCACATAGTAATAGGCATAAAGAGCAGCAAGGTGATGTATGACAAAATACTTCTCTCCTATGAAATCCCAGAAATAGAGCATCAGCAGCAGATCTGAAGAGGAAACAGGAGTTTTAACTGACAAAGGAAGGCCCAATCACATTTCTTCTTTTTACCCCTACCCCTTGTTTTCGAAAGTTACCTACAGAGGGTGATGGTTGGAATCTTATCCTACGAAAATATGTACCCTCAAATAAAAAAAAGGAGGGAAAAGTTCAGCTCCTCATTGCTGGGCTTTAGTTACATCTAGGGCATTATTTGCTTGCAAAGAGGGGGCAATTATTTATTATCACCCACCCCTAATTCTTCAGTGATATGAAGCTGAAGTTGGATATTCTCCTGCTTCTTGTTCGAATCTTCCCGTTCCACCTTAAATGGTGCAGTAGTTACATTCTGCCGCTTCAGGCATCTGAACTGCTGGACTATTTAAGGTGGAATGGGAAAGTTAGCGTACTATTAGTGAAGTTTCATGCTTGTCATGAAGAAATCTATCCATAATACATTGAAGCGACAATAAACTAAGATCAAACAGTGGTTATCGTTTTTTTATCCGAGAAATTCTCACATTTGTGGGATTCTTTGGTCACTCGTGCAGCCATTTTGCCGGCTTTTTTTTTTTTCAAAACTCTCTGTTTGGAGGGCCATTGCAGCCCTAACACTTCTCTGTACCCCTCTATCTCAACAAAAATTAGGACACCCTACCCCTAGACATGAACGCACAAAACACAGGGCTAAGGGCTAAGTGGTAGGGCGAGGGGTGAAATGGACCTTTGGGCCTTGGACTGAGACGCTATTGAAGCTTTACAGAATCTTTCAGTCATGACTGTTTTGACAATTTTAGCTTGTTTCAACTCAAAAACAGTGCATGACAACACAGATGGACAGTTGTACACCTGTAAGTTCATAATTCCCTCCCTAATAATTCTCACTTAAGCAAAACAAATTTCTTAATTACAAAGAATATGTTTTTCAGTAGTGACGATTCTTAATGTTCCACACTGACTTTCAGACTTTGGGACACATTTACTTCAAAACAATGAGATCTAACTGCTCACCGTTTGGCCACGAAGGACTGAGATGCAGTCTACTCTAAATGCAGGGGCGTGGCTAATATAAGGCTCCACCTATGGACCAAAACTTTGTTTTTCAGTGGTGACATAAAACATAGGACAGACTCTTAGATCTCAAAAAACAAAACAAACAAAAAACATTTTTGAAAATGCAGAAAATTTTAAGTTTTTCCCAAATTTAGGAGATTGGGACAGACACCCAAACAGAAAGGATGCTATTTTTGATGATTTAGTGTATGTTTAGTCTCTATATTACTGTCTCTTTTAGTAACTTGAGTTTAAATAGATCATAACATAATCCTTGTAAACATCTAAGATCTGAATACATAACTGAGTTATTTTTTTTATTATGGAACCACAGTTTGAAGTAACTTGGCCAAATGGTCCATAACGGTCTAATAGACATGCAAGACCTTTTTCATAGAAGATCTAATAGCAGCAAGTAGAAGGTAAATCGTTATTATACAGTGGGAATTGCTGCATTGAAGGTACTTAATTCAAATGTGTACACACACACACACACACACACACACACACACACACACACACACACACACACTTTCTAAGCTGTTTATCCTCCTGGGCCACAGGGGGTGCTGGAGTCTATCCTAGAATTCATTGGGTGGAAGGCAGGAAACATCTTGATAGGTCACCTGTTCAAAGGTGTTTCCAAATGAGTAAAGTAAGCTGAATTAAAGTGTTCTGTTCAGTTAAATGATCCACATGTACATGAATTTGGACCAAGTAAATTCACTGCGTCATGTTATACACTTGTGCTATTTTTTAACTCTGTTAACAGAATGGGCAGTTACCCAGTGCCTGATGCACTAACTACAGGAAAAATTATGACTTCATAGCCATAGCGGTGGATGAAGTACACAAATCTTGCACCCAAGTTAAAGTAGAGCTACTCAAGGTAAAATACTACTTCAGTAAAAGTAGAAGTTCCTCCCTTTAGACCTCCACTTGAGTAAAGTACTGAAGTATTTACCTTCAAATGTACTTGAGTATTGAAAGTAAAAGTACTAAAAGATTAATTCTGGCTCTGATGTCCTGTTATCATTTTTATAACAAGACTCTCTTCATGAACTCATTTCAGGTGAAAGTCCTCCAGCGTCTCTCTTGGTAAACCAGTCTTTTAATAGAACGTCATTAATTAGTGACGCTGACGTCTATTAAAATGATCATAAGCACAAAACACTAAACAATTTCCATCAGGGAGAACCGAGTGGCTCTGAAATCACTTTTTACACACAAGCAAAGTTTCAGTTTAAGATTTATTTACAACTTAGTTCCAAGTTTAAGTTTAATAAAAACTGGCTTTAAACTCAGGATCACAGATTTTTACCATAAAAACAGAAACATATACTGCAGGCTTACTCTGTTCTAGGGCTGGAATTTCAGATTCTAAACAGTCCTGGACCAAATACAGCCAAGCTTCCCACCAGGCAAGGACAATGGAAGTGAACCCCTCCAGTGACTTTTTTCATTGTGGCATTTGTGGTGTTAAGAATGTCACTTGTGAGCAGAGGAACCAAAACAAATACATAAATAATAAGAAATAAAATGCAATTATTACTCCAGTTAGCACTAACACATTTGGGACATGATTTGAGACACTTTACACATATTTATGCAATTTCCTTCTTTCTGAGCCACTCAACTCCTCATGTTTCACATGATTGCATGATTGTGATAAACGTCAGGCTTTCATGCACATAAGTTTAAGTGACCCTTATTAGACCCACAACAGGGAAATTTCACCTCCGCATTTAACCCATCCATGAAGTGAAACACCACATACACACTAGTGAGCACACACACACACACTAGGGGGCAGTGAGCAAACTTGCCCAGAGCAGTGGGCAGCCCTATCCACAGCATCTGGGGAGCAGTTGGGGGTTAGGTGTCTTGCTTAAGGACACCTCAGTCATGCACTGTCGGCGCTGGGGATCGAACCAGCAACCTTCCGGTCACAGAGCCAGTTCCCTAACCTCCAGCCCACAATTCCACTACCAGAAATCATGCAGTCAAGATTCCCACATTTGGGGAATTCGCAGGGGTCAGCACAACCGGAGTGCAATGGCTGAGTCTCGCCCTGGATGAACCACCTTCTTGATCATGGTATCTCAGCCCGCCAGGTAAGTATACATACAAGGATTAACAATGAGTATTCAGACCCAGGAAAACAGAGAAAGCTGCAAACTCCCAAATTTGACTAATATGATAAGAGGATTATGCTGGTTAAGTTATCCCTTGTTAATAATGCCTATTGTACCATGTCATGTAACCATGTCATGTAAAATGACATGATCACTGTGAGGTGAGTCAATGACTCTGGTGTCTGTTTGTGTTGGGCTAATGTATTTAAGCCTTGGCTAGCCTGCAGCACGCTGTCTATCTGAGGCATAACACAGAGCATTAGAAACAGGACAAATAAGGCAAACCAGATACACCCAGTGAGTGAAAAAGGTGAAAATGCGTCAAGCAGTAATATAGGCCTCACCTGAGATGAGGTAGCCTGTGGTTATGCCCACATTCAGCTTCACCAGTGTTGGATCACCCCTTTTGTAACAGAAGGATCAGAAAATGATCATCAGAAATCAAGGCAACTGAGACGGCTCTGCTTTTGTAAACCAGCACAATCGAACAGGAAGGCATTCTTACCAGACTGGGTCCTTCTTGACTGCTTCATCAAACAGCAGTATATAGAGACAAAGGAGTCCCACCACCAAGGCATGCACAGTGGAAACGGCCCTGAGCCACACAAGAAACCAAATAATAGAAACCAGGATAACAATACAAAGATAGAGCCATGTAAAGAAATGTTATTCACAGCAAGAAAGGCCTGGGTTTGATTCCCCGGCCGGGCAGCCAGGGTCCTCTCTATGTGAAATTTGCATCTTCTCCCTGTGTCTGTGTGGGTTTCCTCTCACGGTCGAAAGACATGCTGGAGATGCTAAACTGCCTCTAGATGTGAATGTGTGTGTCTGCCCTATGATGAACTAGCAACCTGTTCAGGGTGTTTCCTGCCTTCTGGCCAATGACTGCTGGAATAGGCTCCAGCATCCTCATGACCCAGGAGCATAAGCACCATAGATAATGTGTGTATGTATTTATTTATGTTTTTGTTCCTTCACTTTATGGGTTGGCATTCTTGAACACCTATGAATGAATTCCATTGTGTGGACACCCACATGTTTCTAAATTTCATAAGCAATGGAAGCTTATACCCCACTGATTGATCTATCCATGCTCCACCCTCAAATCTGGTCTTTCATACCAACTGCTGCTAGCTTAGTTAAGCTTTACAGAAAATGTGCAAAATTCCATTCAGCCTAATAAAACTATAAATTAAGAGTGTGATATTAATTTCAAATCATATTTATTTTGTACGTGTGACATTTTGCACTGTTATATATCATGTTATTTTTTAGTTTGACCACATAAATTTACCAGGGAATATCAGAGCATTGCACTGTTATATTGAGAATCTGCTACACTGATCAACAAGTTAGGACAGAAAATGGACAAAAAGGCTACATCAGCAAAGGAGCAAAACAAGGCTGCCCACTATCCCCATACCTGTTCAACCTGTATGCTGGACGTATAATGAGAGAAGCTGGGTTGCAAGATGATGATCAAGAATTCAAAATTGGTGGAAAATCTTCCAATGTATTGACAAATATCGACTTTTCCAGGCTGTGTTTTTTTTTCTGGGGTTCTTTGTAGATGTGAAAGCTGGACAGGAAAAATATTGACGTCTTTGAACTTTAATGCTGATGAAGACGTTTGAGAGCACCTCAGATGGCAAGATAAACAAATGAATGAATTCTCGACCTAATCAAGCCCAGACAACCAAACTGAAGCCCTTATCTGGAGAAAAGAAGACATTGCGGAAAAGGTAATTATGCTTGGAACAGCTGAAGAAGACAGTGGAAGAGGATGATGAGCAGCAACAAGATGGATGGAGAAAATCAGAGGAATCATGACCCAGCCAGCCCAAACCGAACTTAAAAAGTGTAATATTAATAATTGACTAACTTTAGAACTAACTTCATGGTGTTGCTTCAAACCTGATGTTGTTTTTGAGTGTCACCTTAACCCCTTGTTAACAATTACAAAGAGTAGTGGTTGAAATCTTGCCCTACGAAATGGGACAACCCTCTAATTAAAAAAATAATAATTTCATTAACAGGTTACTAGCGGTGCTCTGTAAACCTGACTGTAAGCCCGACTTCAGTGAAAGGAGAGGAGGGTCAAGTTCAGCTCCTCACTGCTCGGCTTTATTTATACTTAGGGTAGCATATACTTTCAAAGTGGGGGACAATTATTTATTATCATCCACCGGCAATTCTTTGGTGATACTAAGGCATCAGAACATCTGGACTATTTAAGGTGGGACGGGAAAATTAGCTATCTAGCTACCGAGCCATTAGCATGGTATTAGCGATTTTTTATGCTTGTTGTGAATAAAAAGACCATAATACACTGAAACGACATTAAACTAAGATCAAACAGTGATTATCATCATTTTTAACTGAAAAAATTCTCATGTTTGTGGGTTTCTTTGGTCTCTTGTTCAGCCGTCTTGCCGGTTTTTCCTTTTTTTTCTCATATTGCTCGGTTTGGAGTGTGTCTCAGAAAAACCTCCATTTGGAGGGCCATGTAGCCCTAACACCTAATCCTGCCCCTCTATCTCAACAAAAATTGGGACACCCTGACTTTAGACGTGAATGCCCAAAACAGAGGGCTAAGGGCTAAGTGGTAGGGGCGAGGGTGAAATGGGATTGGGCCTCAACACCATATAACAGATCAAAACTCCAGCCTAAATTCATCAGGTTGAATACCAGTATTCTAAAAAGCTGGTCCGACTTGAAAGAGAGCTCCTTTGTGCACGGACCATGGAGAGGTCAATTAGCACTGTGCTCATTAGCATCACAGCTTTAGTACAAAACTAAAGAAGCAAACCTCAGACACCAAACAGGTCTCGGCTGATCAACTACATTTGGGGTAATTGCGAAAACTGTGTTAATTTGGCTTTTTGCTAAACTATCACTTTAAAGAGAGTCATCTACCATTTATTACCATTATTAATATGATTAATATTATAATCAATAATAATTACCTGGAGTTCCACTCTGTTCTCTGAGTGTGATTGAGTGTGAGGAAAGCTGGAGTGAGCCGCTCAGACAGCCAGGGGCTCCCTCTGTGAAACAGCCACTGAGAGGAGAGGAAACTGCCCACCGAAACCAGCAGGACCACCAGGCTCAGAGGCTCCATGGCCAGCTAGCCCTGGAGAGAGAGATACAAAGTGAGAGAGAGAGAGAGAGAGAGAGAAATAGAGAAATAGAGGAGTGATAAATACCAGCTCAGTAATGCACAAATCCATACATACCGCTGTTCTGTAAGAGACCACTGTCCACACTGTCCCTGCTCCTCTCCGTTACATCATTACCGCCCTGTGCTGTAACAAAAACAGATGTTTTTCGTTTTTTCTGACTGGGTTCTGAAAAGCTCCGGTCATCACCTGTGCTGCCGCAGTGCCACTCCACTGCCAAACACCCGCCGTGGGGCTGCATTTGCATATCTGCTGACACAGCACTATTATCACACAGAGGTCAAGCAATTCTCAGATTGCTGTATCTATCTATCGCACACCAGTGTGCATAACGGATCCGGAGAAATGCATAAATAACCCTGCAGAGTGTCGGAGTCTGACACAGTGCAGCTGATACAGAGACGCAAACACCGTCACACCACGGCTTTCCTTAATTCCACACGTCTATGATGATTCCTTCCAGAGGTGAGGGGATGCAGTGAAGTAATAGCTGGACAACATAAATCCCTGATGATTCTCTGGATTTGATTCACGGTTTGTAAGTGGATATCGGACAAATACACCTTACACAGATCAGATATGAATAATACATGTAAATAGAAAGCTTTTTGTGGTGTATTGTTCTAACTGTGTGATATACAGAGTTGAAAATAAAAGAATAAATAAATAAATAAATAAATACACAACCATCACCACAACGGCTATAATAATAATAATAACAATAATAACAAACAATATTCTATCTATCTATCTATCTATCTATCTATCTATCTATCTATCTATCTATCTATCTATCTATCTATCTATCTATCTGGCTACAACAACAACAACAACAACAACAACAATAATAAATAATGATAATAATGATAATAATGAACTAACTTGTTTCAGTGGGATTGTGGGCAGTGCAGGAAATGATATGGACACACGAATGACCTTCAGCTTTAAATTCTACTCTGGCAGAATTAATGCTGACATGTGTAACATTATAGGAGGAGGAAAAGCACAAAGAACACACACACACACACACACACACACACACACACGCTCACACACACACACACACACACACACACACACACACACACACACACACACACACACACACACACACATATAAATATGTGCATATATTGTAACCAAATAAAGTGTCTAGTGCCCAGATGTGAAGATGCACAATGAGCTATGCAGAAAGTGCGATATGTGCAGGATACTATATGTGCAGATGGATAAAGAAACACAGGATAAGCATAAGATTCAGATTTAGTCCCCACCCCCCACCCCCCTTCTCTGCTGACCCCCCTTCTCTGCTGGCCCCCCTGGGAAGAGTTGAAGGGCCTGATGGCTCTGAGGACAAAGGATCTCCTGAATCTGTCGGTTGAGCAGCTCTGTGACAGCAACCTGCCACTTAACACGCTCCTCCTGTCCATGATGATGGTGTGCAGTGGGTGGCCATCATCCTCTATAATGGAGAGCAGTTTGTGTAATGTCCTACCCTCAGCCACCTTGACCACAGAGTCCAGTTCCACACCGACCACTGAACCTGCTCGCCTGACCAGCTTGTCCAGTCGCATCTCGTCTATCCTTTTTATGCTTCCTCCCCAGCACACCACAGCATAATAAAGACAGCTGGCAGCCATGGTCTGATAGAACATCTGCAGGAGCTTCCTACAGATGTTAAAGGACCTCAGCCTCCTCAAGAAGTATAGCCTGCTTTGACCCTTCCTGTACAGGGTGTCTGTGTTGGCTGACCAGTCCAACCTATCATCCAGCTGCAGTCCGAGATACCTGTAGGCTATTATCTAAGTTGCTTATCCTCCTGGGTTGCTGGGGGAGCTGGAGCCCATCCCATTGGGTGCAAGGCAGGATACATCCTGGACAGGTCACTAGTCCATCACAATAAACCCAATTAAATTAATTAACATAATCAACAGTGTTGTCAAGCCAGCCTACAGTTTCTTCATGAACTTTTCATTTCTGCACACCTCTTACTGTATTTATGCCTGGTTGTGTTTATTCTAATGTTATATTTTGTTGTTACTGGCAAAAAAATTTTTTTTTTTGCTGCCTCAGACTTTTGCACAGATCTGCATGAACTCTCCTTTCAGCTGTACACAACTTTCTGTGGTACTTTTAGAATGTGTACTTTACATTTGCCATATTTTTCATACTTTTTCACATTTCTGACATCATTTTTGTTCCATCTTTTCAACATGTTTCTGAACAGGACGCAGTGTATTAGTAAAGTAAAACAATTCCCAGAGCTTAAAGCAGTTTCGTCATTTACCTAACAATTATCTTCTCCTGGCGACTTTGACTGAAAATTGGGTAAAATCACTTCATTTCTAAGAGGACATGACACATACTGACCACTAGATGGTGGGATCTGTCTACAGGACCACTTAAAGAAGGTTCAACTTCAGCATTTTTCGATGTAGCACATGCAATGTATGGCATAAAAACTCACTGTTAGATCTCTTGACAAATGATGGGCTCCAATTTGACCTAACTTTGAAGTAAAAACATAATACAAGCTAAAAAAATGATAAAATACAAGAAAATGTGAGATATGCACCCTTTAATGACTATGCATGGTTTGTTATTGTTCAGTGGGCAGCAGTTTCCATTGTTTGGCCTTTTCCAGTGTCAAAATAATTAGATTATTTGATCGCTTATGTAGTGGCAGCCCATTATTGTTTGTTTCCACAACTTATTAGAGTTATAAAAGGAAACAAGAAGTAGAGGAGACAGTTCTATTCAGTCCTGTTCCGGTTCAATATTCGCTTTCATTCATATAGTTTATCGAAAGTCACTCAGAAACTTACACCTTGTGTAATTTTCAGGATGACTTATTCCTGGCAGTAAGTTTCCATTGTTGCACATCCTGTTTACACTCGCACATCCCATGACAGCAGCACTGAGGCCGCGGGAAGCTCATGGAAAAGAGGAGGATGAGACTCGCTGTCCAGGATGTGTTCAAGATGTCCTGGAAAAGAAGAAATCAAGGCCTCAAAAACCACGGCTAATTTTAGCACTGACTAAACCAACCGGACTTTGCTTGGCCGCTACGTTTTGCCATCCTGTGTCTGTTTTCTTTCTAAACTAGGCTTAATTTCGTATATATTGCTTCATGCACTGTTGTTTATCAGACAAATAAAGACTAAAAAAACTTTCTTCTCACAGTTTTGAGGGAAGACATATTAGAAAACTTCATAATCAACTGGATTTTAATCAGCTTTATCAAACCGATCCTCTTATTTATGTGGTAGACGTTCATCCGATGGCAAACGGTCTCATTTGTTGTGTCATTTGTTATGTAATGGTTTATGTAACAAAACTCTGAGATGGTTTAAAACACCTCCACAGAAGTCTTAATCAGCATAAGGTGACATTTCTGACTGCTGTACTGTACACAGTTCTGACAAAAAAAAAAATAATAATCAATGCACCTCATACAAAAAATCCTTTAAAAAGATGTCATTTGCTTGCCTATTGTTGTTTCAAGCAAGCTGAAGCTACTCTCAAAGCATCCCACTCCACCAACTACCATCTACTATTAATGTAAATGTTTACATTAGACTAACTATTTGGATTTATATGAATTCATATGTATGGTTTAGAAACCTATATAAGCAGTGGTGGACAAAGTACACAAATCATGTACTTGAGCTAAAGTAGATACCCAAAGTAAAATATTACTCCAGTAAAAGTAGAAGGACCTCCACTTGAGTAAAAGTACAAAAGTACTTATCTTCAAATGTAATGTAGTAATGTAAAGTATCAAAAGTAAAAGTACTAAAAGATTAATTATGGTTCTGATGTCCTGTTATCATTTTTATAACAAGACTCGCTTCATGAACTGATTTCAGGTGAAAATCCTCCAGTGTCTCTCTTGGTAAACCAGTCTTTTAATAGAACGTCATTAATTAGTGACGCTGACGTCTATTAAAATGATCATAAGCACAAAACACTGAAGGTAAACAGTTTCCATCAGGGAGAACCGAGTGGCTCTGAAATCACTTTTACACACAAGTAAAGTTTCAGTTTAAGATTTATTTACAACTTAGTTCCAAGTTTAAGTTGAATAAAAACTGGCTTTAAACTCAGGATCACAAATGAGCTTCCTTTACTATGTTGATCTGTAGGCCTCTGTTCATAAACATAAACCAGCCCAGACTAATTTACTATAAAATGAAATGGTGTTTGTAGAAATTCAGAAAAAAGCCGCGTCAGTCACGACTGCATATGTGGACATATTTCTATATTGTGCTCTATTTACACAAAGTTAGGTTAGTTCATCATTTATGTTGAACAGACTCTCCCAAGATTTTACGCTGCTGTGCTGATGTTGAACCATGTGCTGCACTGGGTCGGTCTGACCAACAGGTCAAAACCAGCTCTAAACAAAGTGACCGCTGTGCCCTGATTGGTGCTCTGGCTTTGTGTTTCTTTCATTTTGAAATGTTACGTTTTTATACACACAGAAACCAAAAGGAACAACAGATTTCTCAAAATGTAGTGAAGGAAAAAGTCAGATATTAGACTCTGAAATGTAGTGGAGTGAAAGTAAAAAGTCGCCCAAAATGGAAAAACTTCAGTACAAATACACGGAAAAACTACTTAAGTTACCTGATGAGTTCAATCAGGTGATCCTGACTGGGAAAATCACCAAACTGTGTGGGAATTCAGGGCTCCAGGACTGGAGTTCCCCACCCTGTCTAGGTTATTAAATGCCTCACTTACAGGCCTCTAAAGCTGTTTTCCCAGGTGTGGTCTAGTCTTGTACTGCAGTGGTGATTTACCATTGAGATTCTTGTTATTTGTGGTGTAGGTTTAGTCTTTAGTCTGGGGAAATTGTCATAGCAAGCAAAAAAGGCCTACATAGGATTCCAACAAGCACTATCATTTGGTCATAAATTGACTGTAGGCCATTTTGCATAAACATACTATGTATATGCAAAACTGGCTCTTTGGTAAAGCAATAACTCTCAGGAACACATATTTTGCATTTCTGGTCTGCGAGCAAACAGAGAGCAGTTACCAATCACAGTAAGCTCTATTAAGCAGTTCACTGCTGTCGGAAGAAAACCTTATATCTCCAAAATGGTAATTTTACAGGAGAAGGAAAAAACACACTTGACTTTTAATGTAAGTCAATGGAACCAGACATGTTTTCAAGTCATTTTGAGCTGTTTCTTTTGGTCCATTCACCATGAAATTTACACACAGTGTAAAGGTTAATAGGTATTTTCAAATTCTGTCAAAAATTGAAAAACGATAAAAATGGAGATATGAGGTTTTGCTCCAACAGCAGCGAGTTCTATTTAGACCACTCATCATCTACTTATGTGATAATTCTTTTGGATTGTGCTTTACGCTTTACCCATATGGAAATCTGATATATAGTCATATATGCACATATATCATAAAGGGTCAGGCTTATGTTTCAATATAAAAGTACATATGCGTCTGATAGGTTAGTGAGCACATAGCTCGCTCCCGTTATCTTGTTCCCATGCCTTATTAAGTTGTGGTCATGACTTAATTATCTTGTTTCCACACCTTACTAAGTTGTGACTACAACTTAATTATCTCATTCCCATGCCTTAATTATCTTGTTCCCATCCCTGACTAAGTCATGGCCACAACTTAATTATTTCATTCCCACGCCTTACTAAGTCATGGCCATGAATTAGTAGGCCTATCTTGCTCCCACACCTTACTAAGTTGTGGTCAAGACTTAATTATCTTATCCTCATGCCTTACTAATTCATGGCCACACATCGGTAGGCCTATCTTGTTCTCATGCCTTACTAAGTCAGGGCTATGACTTAATTATTTTGTCCCACACCTTACAAAGTTGTGGCCACAGCTTAATTATCTTGTTCCTACAGCTTACTAAGTTGTGGCCACGAATTAGTGGGCTTATCTTGCTCCCACACCTTACTAAATCATGGCCATGACTTATTTCATTCCCACGTCTTCCTAAGTTGTGGCCACACATCTCGCTCCAACGACCTAATTATCTTGTTCCCACGCCTTCCTAAGTTGTGACCACGCATTATTTTTATTTATACAGGACGTCACCAGCAGGGCCCTCTGTATATATCAGATTTCTGTGTGGCTGGTCTCACCCTGGAACTTAGTTTTAGACCAAAAGAATCCAAAAGGGTGAAAAATAGCGCCACCAAACTTTTTTTTTTTTACTGAAGTTTGAAGCCGCTTCTGCTTCTTCTTGAGTCCTCACGTCTGTGCAGTAAGCTGAAGACCGACTTCAGTTCCTCTAGCCACCCCACTCCCCCAGCTGCAGATCACTCCCAAGTCTCAGTGAGTTTATCTGGGGAGGAGGAGGCAGATTCCTGCCCAGCTTGATCTCACAGGAGCCTCTTTCACTTTCCGAGAGCGTCGCGCCTGAAGGAGCTTCTGGAGCCTTTTTCGGTTTTAATTCTCTTCAGCTGGACACGTTTAAAAGAAACATGGCCCAGTTTAACAAAGGCCCCGCGTACGGCTTGTCCGCAGAAGTCAGAAGCAAGGTAAGACTGTAAGGCTGAGGAGCCTCCGTTTGGTTTCGTGCTATTCTTGAGCTGTTGTCCTTCACTCTCTCTATCTCTCTCTCTCTCTCTCTCTCAGCCATCACTTCCCCCACCGCACACTTCTACCGTCTGCGCGAGTTCGTGGCTCAGAAAGTCGAACGTTCGGGTTCTTTCTTCCTTCGCGTTCTCGAACGTTCGAGCCCCGCAGGGTTCGAGCGCTTTAGTTTCCTCCAGCGTTCGTCGAGCGACAGTCTGGGTTTGGTTACTTTTTCGCAGGCTTTTGTCTTTTCTCCCTGCCGCTAGCCTCCTTTCGCCGCTTTAGCAGTGCACTTTAACACGTCTTTGAGGACGTTCTGGAGACCCATCCTAGAAGACCCTGCACCTTAATCACCTTAATCACTGTCACCATCCACATTTGTGCAGTTTTTTGGTCAGTGAATGAAAGTCTTTGCCTTTTTCACAGTTTTTTTTTTTCCTGTGGTGAAAACCGTGAACTCTTCTCACCACCACTAGGCTGCTGAAAGCAACTTTGCCACGATGCATTCAGACACACTCATTGATGTTTCTTCCAGGTTCCTTTCCCTTATTTTTCTAATTTCAGCACTTTTTAACTGAATCTGGTGACTTGGTTTGGCTTAAAGGCCGTAATACTGTAGGTCTGGATCTAAACTGTGGGGACCAGGCCTACAGCTCGTACTACTAGCTGTATTGGAGTGACGCTGGAGGGGTGGTGGTGGTGATTGTAGGGCAGATGCCACTCTGAAGTATGGAGGGTCATACTTTTGTTGGGCAGATCCTGGGTGGAGCCCCATGTGCCTCTGACCAGAGTAATCAGGCAGTTCAAGAGAAGTTTGACTGATTCAAGCCAATGAGAATGAGTGACAGCATACAAGCCCTGAGAAGGGGAATTCCACCCGTGTTTTAGATTCTCTGTATAATTAAATCAATACAGTGTAAGCGAAGTCATTCCGAGTGGTTTGGTGTGAAAAGGTTGTTCACAGTGGTGGTGATAGGAACCAGATGTCCACCTTGTAAAAGCTCCCTCACAAAGTTAGAACCTGAAGTGGTTATGAATACACTGCCTATGAGGTTTTTGGCCTAAAATGTATTTTTCATAATCCATTTGTGGTAGAGAAGTACAAGTAGACTCAGTTATAAGGTAGTAGGTTGTAGTCCAGTGTAGGACCCAAAGCCAGCTTGTTTTTTATATTATAGCTGTTTGTGGTGTAGAGATGGTGTTCCCCTGGTTCCTATTTGAGTGTTGGCGAAAACCTGGCAATGCAATACGTGTCATCATGCAGGGGTTGCGATTTCATTATATTGCGATACTGTAAACAAGGTGATCTTGCAGACTTTTAAAGTCTAATTATAGTCAAACTGTCATAGTATAAAAAGCGCACCACCATATTCATAAAATCAAAGTAAAAGAAAAGGTCTAATTGCTGTAGATTACAGCACGGCTATCTAGTAGTCGTGGGTTTTAACACTGGACAAAATCTGGAGCCTATCCCAGCAGTCATTGGGCGGAAGGCAGGATACATCGCAGGGCAGAGAATCAATACAGTATCTCAAAATGAAATATTGCGATACTCAAATGTATTGATATTTTAGTTAAAACCCTTGTTCATATCACCATCTCTACCATTAACCATTTCACATTAAAGCGCTATGATACATGCGAAAACTTGGGGAAAAATGTGAAATTCCCATTTTTGTATACTTATGTTGGCAGCCATGAAGGATTATTTCATTACCCTGCTTATCGCTTTTGTTGGAAGAAAGCCTCCTATCTCCAGAATGAGAACTTCACAGGAGAAGGAAAAAACCTACTTTACTTTTAATGTAAGTCAATGGAACCAGACATTTTTCCAAACCATTGTTGACCATTTCTTTTGGTCCATTTTTCCTGGAATTTGCACACAATGTAAAGACCAGGATTCCAAATTTTGTTAAAAACTGAAAACCATGGAGGTGCGAGGTTTTCTTCAGACTGCAGCGATATGCATTTACTAGTTATGATTTTCTTTATTGGCTTGCTTATTTTCTTCATTGATTGATCAGAAAATGACCGTATTAGTGTTCCCTGCAGTCATGCAGTGACCGATAACACGGTGGAAGAAGGGTTTTGCATGCCGTGGTTCTGACCACAGCCTCCTGCAAGTTTCTAGTAACCTACTGTTCCATGCATGACGCATATTTGAAGGGATGTAAGTTAAGCATGTGAATAACAGCTGCCTTTGTCACCTTCTTAAACGGGGCCACGCCGCAGAAGCTTTCAGGCCTCTTCAAGCGTGGTGGAAGGAACTTGGTGGCTGTGGTCCTGAGGCTTGAGGAAATGATCTCAACGTTTTTTTAGAACATTCTGCAATCCAAAAACAAAATGTAGGCTTGCAATGTCACTTTCATGCAGGGCTGAACCTCCTGTGAATGATACTGTAATGTCCTCAAAGCATCTTAGCACAGAGGTCACTAAGATGTTGAAAGTCATGCTCAATTCTGTTCATTTTACATTAAAATGAACATTGTAGTGCACTTTCCAGGTCCTGCTTAAAGCAATAGTCTGTCAAAAATCAAACCTACGCATTTTTCCCGTTACTCCTAATGTGGTCAGTCATCCAAGATGAAGGTTTTGCATCCAAAATGTGGTTGTTGTTGTTGTTGTTGTTGTTGTTGCTATTTATTTTTTTATTATTTAGTTTGCACTGCTATGTAGCTGTAGTAGTAATGGATGCTTAGATGCCATCGGTCAGCATCGTACAGACTTAAAGGTCATTGAGGAAAAACTGCATTTTTCCATGTGTTTGATGTGGTCTGTAAACACTAAAAAAAAAAATCCACACAGCTTATCCATGTCACGTTTGTTATTCTAGACGTCAGCTGTGCTGAGAGAACATGTTCTACAAGTTCTGTTACTTTTGAAATTCAATGAGATGTTTGCTGTTCATGGGAAAGACAAAGCAGTTTAGCACCCTTTGCATGTATTTTGTTGTGTGCTGTGTGCGCAGCAGACGGATTTGAGACGGTTTGGACGTCTGTCTGCTTTGTGGATGCTGGCCATTCATTTACTGTAATGTAGGCAGCTGTCCTAGACATCCTGGTAGTTGCTTGAAAATGACAAGCTCTAAAAATCTGAAGTGGTTTGATGCAGTGCGATCTATGTTCTGAAGTCTGTAGCTTCCTGATGAACTGATTACAGGCAGTTTGCAGGTCTCCTAGCTGAATGTTAGTTTGAGGAGGTGGGTGCAAACATGAAATAAACCACTTGAAAGGGCTGGAGGCAGCAAAGACTGAGGTGTTAACTAGAGGGAGAGCGCTGAACACACATTGCTCTTGTTGAAGTGTTCAGTTGCAGGCAGGTTGAAGCCACTAGGAAGGCATGCATTGATGCTCCTATTGGTGTCAGCTGGATACAGTGCTTATATGCTCATGCTCAGAAATATTCTAGAATGTGTGGTGTAAATCTAGATAGTGTACACTGCGGTGCAAATGAAGAGATGACTCAAGCTGTCAGTGAAGGAGGGTCTAAACAAGGGGTATTTAATTAAAATCAGTAAGGTCCAGTCAAAGAATTTCCTCAACCTCCCTCTGACTCACTTTCTTCTCTGACTGCTGTGTCTCGCCTCATCCCTCCCCTGTGTTTGCGTCACTCACCCTCAGCGCTCATCGTAATGTACAGATCTGATTGGCTGAGTAGCGTCACGTGTGATATTTACAATGCATGCGGGTGATTTGTGAATGTCCCGGCCCTTATGTGATACGTTAAAGGCCAGAAAAGCTACGCTGATTAAAATATTCATGTCAGTATTTGAATACTGAAATCATTATTCTGTTATTTATTATGCATCATGGAAAGATGGAGAAAAATATTCAGCAGTTAACTGACATGCTGTTACAATTCAAGAGTGCCGTAAATGCAACAGTTTTGCTTGTCATGTGTGTATGTATATATGTGTGTGTAAACCTTGCTGCTACAAAACATAAGGGCCTTAACAATAGTTGTTGCCAAGGGCATGTTGTTAAAGTAGTGATTGAGCTTGTAACTAGGCTACCTACTTTAGCTGGAATTAGCTAGAAGCAAAACCAGTGAAAAGATGGTCAGTTTATGTGTGTTGTTGATTTTCTAACTGGGAATAAGTCAACAGATCTCAAATATTATGTGTGGTCTCTGTAGAGCATGTATGTCAGGCTCCAGTCCTTGCAGGCCAAAGTACTGCAGACTTTAGCTTACTGCCTCATTAAACACAACTGAGTGAGCTCATCAGCTAATCAGAAAGGCCTCTATGAGTTGAATCCAGAGGGTTAGATGAAGGCGAACGCTAATCTCAGCCTACACTTTGGCCCGGAAAGTCCCTGGAAAATAAACAACAATAAAGTAATGAACATGTAATACAATAACTTAACATACTGTCTTTACTGAGGAGAAGTCTTTGCGTAGAAGCCCATCAGGCATCACTGTGTACCCAGTTTGGTTACTCAAGTCTTATTGGGCTAGAAAACCTACTGAACCTACAGTGACTGTACGTTTTCCCTTGGCATGAATAATAAAGTTTCTGATGTTTCTTTTTGCTGCTTTTTTTTCTTCCTGCCTGCACCCGTGCATCAGTGGTTAGTGTATGATGAATTATTGAATATATCATTGAGATATGAGAGATTGTTCTTAACCATTATATCAGTGCCACAAATAAGAGCAGCTAATGTGTTGTGCAAATGGTGCAAGAAACATGCTAGCATTAGCCTCTTTAGCCTAGTTGAGAGTGGATGTTTGTCATGTTTCAAATGAAAACACAGCAGACTGTCGATTGCCTCCTTCTGTCCAGTCTATTGCATCTGAAGTTGTCCAGACATGAAGGAATGGCTGGTCTTTTGAGGTTAGCCTTGGCGTAACATGGACAGATGGTTTGCCACGCTTCTGTTTCTTCATGTACCGCCTGAGGAGCCGCCTGACTCGGGTCAGCTGCGTCAGGCGACCGCGTGGCAGCTTTTTCGTTCCACTGAATGGTGCAGCTGTTGCATTTAGGTGCCTGTACAGGTAGGTCGGAAAAATTGGAACAAGCTGGCCAGTAAGAAGCCAGTATTAATGAACATTAATAAATTAAAATGTGAAACCTTTAGCCCTGTATTTATCTGACCTGAAGGGCTGAAGTTCACAGATTGATCTATGATACTGTGTGAAAGTCTTAGGCACCCAAGACACATTTTTGTTTTTGTTTATTTGCTGAGAAAAGTGTTAATATTTGAATAAACAAAATGTATAGAAAATTAATAATGAAAAAAAAACATATAGTGATTTTCTGGATGTTAGTGTGTTTGCTTAACCATTTTCAAGCCTCTCCTCGAGGAAGCCCAGTATTATATGTAGTTAAAAAGCAGCTCAGCCAATCAGTGCTACAGTAAATTGTGCTCATGATATATTTGAGGATATTAACAAGCCTCTGTGGCGGCTGTGAAGGTGTCAAGGAAAAATATGGACCCAAGAAATTCTTGTTACTTTTTATTGTTTTTATGTTTATTTGAATTATGAATACGACTTTATTCTAATATATATTGTGATAAACTCACTGCTGAGGTAAATTGTTTAAAAACTTGCTTAGATGCTTAAAAGTTTCACACAGTATTGTGTATGTTGTTGTTTTGCTTTTAGTATTTTGAACGTGTTCCAGAGTAAAAGTCACTCTTAACCTACAAAAATAGGTTTATTTAAGCACCAAAATGTTTTTATTAAAAAAAAAAAATAGGTTTGGTCGTACTAAGAAGGTTCTTGGTCCTACCTGACTGAAGAGAGAAGTGGCTTTTTCTAACATGTTGAAAGTGATACCAAGTGAGAGGAGCAGTTTAACTCATCCATTGGCCAATTTAATGGAAAAATTTGTTTCATAAGTCATTTTTGTGGGAACGCCAGCTGCCCATTGAATTATGAGAACATTTTATAATGATTGGACCAATAGAAATGCTCCAAAATGAACTGGAATACCTTGTAATATAATAACGTGAATTTTCCTTCCTATGAAATTGCCGTCTTCCTTATGCTTTTATGCTTTCTTCAAACTTTCTTTTTATTAACTTTTCATTAAAAATACAAATAATACAAATATAAATCATCCTGGCAGGTCACATGACTTCTTTATGAAATATATGGATCTTTTTCTGGTGATAGATCTTGAATTGACCGGTGTTGTCTAATCTGTAATCCTCCTATAGTGTTTAGGAGGTTGTTGACCAGAGTGTCAGCAACTTGCGTAACCAGTTGTCAGGCAACCTTTTCTCACTCGCTGCACAGACAGACTGGTTTCTGCATGGTTAAGTCTGTTACACACTGCTACAGCAGCAGGGGCAGTTGTGTATTGCAGAGCAGCACATTGTCTTCAGTAACGTTTGGCGAAATGGCAAAAGCATTTCACGCTACATAATATTCAGTTTTTCTAAGTTTAGTTTAGACAAATGCATTAGCAATTAATGTTTAAACTAAATGTTTGCATAAGAACTTTTAAGAAGTAATAATAAAAAAAACACTTATTGATACACTGCTAGAAGTGAAGGTTCTATGCTGGTACATTTTTAAGGTATAAACAGTGGAAATGTTCCCTCAAAGGTACATTAGTGGTTTTTATGGTCCAATTGTGGATCTTAAGTTTTTCCAGGTGAAAAGTACGTAATTGTGTCTTTTCATAACCAAATGTTTTAAACAGAGCAGTAGAATAAAAGTCTGGAGGTGAGACGGGGTGTGTGGAGTCAGTACAGCTTAGAACATATCTTTTTTTTTTTATTTTTTTTTTTTTTTTTTTTTTTTTATATGGACTATGATAGTTATGTTCCCTGACTAAAGGTACTGAAATGTACCCTTGAGGTACCACCCCAGTGACAAGAGGGGTCTTGCCCCAGTGACAGTTTTGTTGTTCTGAAATTGTGTATAGGTCTGGCCCAAGTAATCTTAATACTCAAACATGTGTTCCATATGTTGATATTTGATTCCTTATTTAGTATTCAGAAGCTTTCAGAATAAACAACACTGTGAATTTCAGTTTCTGTTATTATCTGAAATAAATTCAGATGCCGAGCTACTTTTAATCTATATGAAACACGGCAATAACTCAGTCCTGAACTAGATATGTTCACTCGTGATTTTGATTTACAAATGAAAGGATGTATTTAAATTTCTGATTAATGACTTGTAATGTAAATATGGTCAAGGTGCAGTGTTCAAGTATTTGTTTATAGATGCCAAATAGTATCTGGATATGGTAAATTGCTGTTCATGCCAGCACTGCATTTAACCATGTGGTTGTTTCTGCTGTAGGCATTGTGATAACCAAGAGAATTAAACGGTCGTGAACCAGCCAAATGCAAGGTAGCCTAGCAGATGTCACAGCTTGCCCTACAGGGGTCTTTTACTGCCCTGTTATTGCCAAAATTATTCTCACCCATCAACTCATTGAACTCAGGTGTTGCAATCACTTCCATGGCCACAGCTGTATAAAACCAAGCACTTAGGCCTGCAGACTGAAAGGAACTCTTAACGCTTCAGCACCAAGAGATCTTGGACAATTTCATGCTCCCGACTTTGTGGGAACAGTTTGGGGACGACCACTTCCTGTTCTAACATGACTGCACACCAGTGCACAAAGCAAGATCCATAAAGACATGGATGAGCGAGTTTGGTGTGGAAGAACTTGACTGGCCTGCACAGAGACCTCAACCTCAGAGAACACCTTTGGGATGAATTAGAGCAGAGACTGTGACCCAGGCCTCCTCGTCCAACATCAGTGTCTGACCTCACAAATGTGCTTCTGGAAGAACGGTCAAAAATTCCCATAAACACACTCCTAACCCTTTTGGAAAGCCTTTCCAGAAGAGTTGAAGCTGTTATAGCTGCAAAGGGTGGGCCGACGTCATATTACACCCTATGGATTAAGAATGGGATGTTATATTTTTAGCCTTTACTAGCACATCAGCACATACTGAGACATATTTACAGCCAAGATGGTAACATTGATATAAAATGTGGCTCCCAAGGTGGTTTGAGTTTTGTTAAATGGACAAAATGGCACTTTTTAACATTTGGTTTGTGACCTCTGCCCTAAAATAAACAAACAAGCAAAAAAAAAAAATATATTCAGGCCTATTTACAGTATATTTTTTTCCCCCTCACATTTCCAGCTTTTGTTCATGTTCAGGCCATCACAATTCTTACATACATTGCCTGATCAGTTATTTGAACTAGTAGCCATTATTTAAGACCACAATCATTTTGACCAGTTGTTTATTTTCTCAGTTGTGTGTGTTTTCATCAAATCCAACAGAAGTAACCTCTGGCTTGGTGGAACTCCTAAATATCATCACCTAAAAAAGCCAAATAGCTAATCAGCCGATTTGGTTACTTTTACACCTGTACTGTGAAAAATACATGAACAAAAATGACAAGTAAATTGTTAAACCCAAGTTATTTGTATGGCAGTTAAAGTTTCATAGCAGGCCTAGTTGCGCTCGCTGTGTAAGGGCCTTAAATACGTCTATTTTTACGATCTCTCCAGCTGTACTGTTTCTAGAAGTGACTATCCCCATCATAAAATCAGAAAAGTGTTGTGATGTCATTTATCACAGAAATGCTAACGTTTTGTCAGACTGCCCACCCCTGGTTCTCAGCACCGTTCTTTTATGTTCTTTCCTAGCAGGGGTCGGATTTCTCTGCTGCTAGACTTGCATGAAAGATCCATTCATGCTCTTGAATCCGAGCCTCTTCACTGTTCAGTCTCCAAAGTGAAATCGCATTCATGAGCCACTGCACATATTCCTTTCTGAGTCTACGTGAACGTCTGCCAGCAGCGTGGGCTGGAAGTAATGGATGTCTCAGGCTTTGGAGGCTACTGATTCATCTTCGAACTTCCAGACGGTTTTCCCCTTTTCCCTTGAACGTGCAGTGGAAGGCCAGAGACACAGGATCTATTGTGCTGGAGCTCATCCCGCAGACAGCTACATGTGAAGACGCTAGTTTTGATCTTTCAGTTGCTGTAGAGAAACGCAACACAACACAACACAACACCCCGACACTGTTGAAGAGGCTGAGGTTTGAGTGTGGGGAAAACTATGTTCCTCCCGTTAACCTTTTGACCTTTCCATGGGAGGGCATTCGTTCCGTTGTGTAACAAAGTGTCTGATAGTGGTTTTGAAGATGGGTAGAGGGAGGAGTGGGTATCTCTGATCATACAACTAAAAAAAAAATCGCAATACTTTTTCACAAAAAAGCTTCACGATGTTTAGTTTTCCTTTCGTCTTTAAACAAGTCCGATCTGAGAGAAAGCAGCGAAACAGCAGTGCCACATTTAAATAATGACTAGAAAGACCTTTTTTGGTTGGTGAAAATCTGTTTAAGACCGAACGATAAAAAGAAAAATCAAAGAACTGAGAAAAATACATGAAAAAAATAACAAGGTAATGATATAATGGGCCATTGGATGTATAAACATGTAATCAGTTTAGGGCTGCAACTAACGATTAGATTCATTGTTGATTAATCTGTTCATTTATTTTTTTTCAGTTTTTCATTTTTGTTTTTTTTTTTGTTTTTTTTTTTTTAAATCCACACTCCAAATACATTTATGTTGATGTCCCAGAGGAGTAAAGAAACCAGAAAATATTCAAATTTAACAAGCAGGAATCAGAATTGATCAATTGATTACCAAAATAGTTGCTGATTAATTTAATAGTTGATGACTAATCGATTAATTGGTTAAGCAGATGTTGCTCCAAAACCTGTATGTAGCTTTCAGCATTAATGGTGCCTTCACACATGTGCAAGTTACCCATGCCATGGGCACTAACACCCCCCCCCCCCCCCCAAACCATCAGAAATGCTGGCTTTTGAACTTTGCGCTGATAACAATCCGGACAGTGCTTTTCCTCTTTGGCCCGGAGGACACGGCGTCCAAGATTTCCAAAAACAATTTGAAATGTGGACTCGTCAGACCACAGGACACTTTTCCACTTTGCGTCAGTCCATCTCAGATGAGCTCGGGCCCAGAGAAGCCGGCGGCGTTTCTGGGTGTTGTTGATATGTGGCTTTCACTTTGCATGGCAGAGTTTTAACTTGCACTTGTAGATGGAGTGACGAACTGTGTTCACTGACAGTGGTTTTCTGAAGTGTTCCTGAGTCCATGTGGTAATATACGTTACAGAATGATGTCAGATTTTAATGCAGTGCTGCCTGAGGGATCAAAGGTCACAGACATTCAATGTTGGTTTTCTGCCTTGCTGCTTACTTGCAGAGATTTCTCCAGATTCTCTGAATCTTTTGATGATTATTATGGAATGTAGATGATGAAATCCCTAAATTCCTTGCAATTGCACGTTGAGAAACGTTGTTCTTAAACTGTTGGACTATTTGCTCACGCAGTTGTTCACAAAGTGGTGAACCTCGCCCCATTCTTGCTTGTGAACGACTGAGCCTTTCAGGGATGCTCCCTTTATACCCAGTCATGACACTCACCTGTTTCCAATTAACCTGTTCACCTGTGGAATGTTCCAAACAGGAACATTCCTCAACTTTCCCAGTCTTTTGTTGCCCCTGTCCCAACTTCTTTGGAACGTGTTGCAGGCATCAAATTCAAAATGAGTGAATATTTGCAAAAAACAATAGAGTTTATCTGTTTGAACATTAAATATCTTGTCTTTGTAGTGTATTCAGTTGAATTAAGGTTGTAAAGGATTTGCAAATCATCGTATTCTGTTTTTATTTATGTTTTACACAACGTCCCAACTTCATTGGAATTGGGGTTGTACATACTAAATGCATTTAGTTGTGCTTTTAAGTTGCACTTAAGTAGATTTAAGTGTCATTTATTACACTTGGAATATATTGGAATAATATACTGCTAGATGTGCTGATGCACTTCACTGCTGCTTATTGCTACTAATTAAATCCCAGTCATATAAATTTAGCTGATAATTAGCTGCCATACATGTGCTCACCATTTGGCTTTAGTTCTTTGCTTGTTCATTTGAATGCAGCTGCTAGTTTCCAAGCATCTTCCAATCGGGAAGTTGCAAACAGAGGTTAAATGTCGTGACTGATGTTCGGCGCCTACCTCATCGCTCTGACGCAGGGGCATCCAGGCTCCAATTACTGAGGAGCTCATTGCATGTTGTTTTGTTCAGATTGCTTGGTCATAGAGGGAGTTATTACAAGATATTCAGGGCCCCTTTTGAGTCAATCTCACTTTTTTTATTTACTTTTAAATGTCTTTTATAAAGTGTTTTAGGAGCATAAATAGTGTAATATTTGTAAAACATTCTCAAATTAAAACCTACATTTTTTTTTTATTTTTTTTTTTTATTCTGTTTTGTCATTTTGACCCTCAGCTCACCACAAATGTTGCCTCCATGACCCAAATTCTGGGCATCCATGGTGTTGAACCTTCTTCAAAAGCAGTGGTGCACAGCTATGGTCATGGAGGGCTGACATCAATCCCCCTACACACACACACACACACACACACACACACACACACACACACACACACACACACACACACACACACACACAGTAAACCTGACAAGTAACAGATGAGTTGAATCAGGTGTGTTTAAGCAGGTAAGTCACCAAACTCTGATAGCCCACCCCTCTTCGGCGGCATCAAACCCTTTTAAAGTAATATAGCCACAGTTCATTCTAACATTGCAAAGTCATTACAGTTGAATCACCACTTTTCAGACTGATGCGTCATGAGGCACTGATGTCTTTCTAACCTTTCAGTCACAGGTCACAGGTGGGGGGATTTTTAGGCTTCTGCTGTTTACCATAAATCCTCTCCTTCTCCCTCTGGAGCTTTCAGCTGGTCATGTGGTGACTAAGCTTGTTGTGCAGGAGGAGTTGTCGGTGGTAAGGTTGAGGGGAAGGCCATGGGTTCACTGCTTTCTTTTGCTTTTGTTTCCGTCTGAACAGCTGGAAGAGCCCTTCTCAGCTCGGGTACTGCTTTGTGCTCCCGTCTGAAGTGGTCCTTTATTCTCCGTAGACCTGCCTGTTGCTGTTGTTACAGCCTGAGGCTTGGTGCGCTTTATTAGTGCTCACCTGTTTCTTTGTGTGTTGTGTGTGTAAACACGGGGTAGACAGGAGCTTTAATCAGTTGGAGATGACATGACTTCATTGTAGATCGACCATCATGACATCCAGCTGGGGCTGCAAAATAAATCGTACTTTGACAAGAACATTATATTTGTGATTGTTTATTCATGAATGGGTTTATTTATTTCATTTTCAGACATCTCAGTTTCTTTACATCTCAGTTGCCAAGTGACAGATTATTAGCCGTGTGTGTGTGTGTGTGTGTGTGTGTGTGTGTGTGTGTATGTATGTATGTATGTATGTGTGTATATATATATATATATATATATATATATATATATATATATATATATATATATATATATACACACACACACACACACACCACAGTTAGTTCCAACCACACAAGCTGATTGAGAAGCGTTCACAAACGCTATATTACTGCTAAGTAACCACTTTGACAGCTGTATGAGATGCTTAAGCTATTTGACCATTATTACTTCTTACTTTGTGCACAAACAGTCGGCAGCTGTTACAGAACACCACCTAAACAACCTGGAATCAGCCAGAAATGAACCCAATACCATTCGTCAAACTAAATGGGCTATAAGCTGCTTTACAGACTGGCTGGAGCTAAACGACATTAATACTGATCCAGCAAAAAAAATGACAAAACTGAGCTGAACTTGATATTGCGGCAGTTTTCTGGCTCAGTCGGTACTTTAAAAGGCGAGGCTTACAACACGCTGTGCAGTGACTGGGCGAAGTTCATTACTCTGACCTCGCAAGAAGCTACTGGTTAATGAACTATAAGTTGGTGGAAGGAACTGAACATTAAAACATATTAAACATGTAATTTCTTACTTTATTTAACTGCTGTATAAAGCAATAGAACACTCAAGGTTGTGTGTTATCTCTATAACATCGTGGCTGTGATCATCTACAGCGACCAAATCACAGCTGTGGTGTTCGTGATGACACACTCCCTCTCGCCTTCTATTGCCTAAATATAAGTTTGGGAAACAGAATGCAATTAAGTGCAAATCTATTATGCCCTATATTTAATAGTACACTGACAACACATCAGATGTTGAAATGGAGAAACTTCATTTTTGACAAATAAATGCTCATTTTGTGTTCAGTGCCAGCAACAAAAATTTGGGATGGGGGGCAACAAAAGACTGGAAAAGTTGATATGCTTAAAAAAAACAGCTGGTGGAACATCTCGCACCTAGTGAGGTATATTGGCAACAGATCAGTAACATGGTTGGGTATAAACAGAGCATCTCGGAGGAGCTGAGTCTTTCAGAAGAAAAGATGAGGAGGGGTTCACCACTCTGTAAATGACTGGGCAGGGAAATAGAACAACTCAAGAATATTGTCTCAACATAAAATGGCAAAGAACTTGGGGATTTCATCATCTACGGTTCATAATATCATTAAAAGATTCAGAGAGAATGGCAATCACTGCTGTCACCTGCAGTCAGTCCAACAGGTTGTGCTGCATAAATGGCCAAGCTTCCTAAAAAGCACATGATGTTGAAACCAGTGATTCTCAGCTTGGGGGTTGTACCTCCGGAGATGATCGTGAAAAGGTACAAAGGCCTATTATGATGTTTGAGAAGGACTTTTCTGGAAAAACTCCATGCAGCGATATCATCCTCTCATTCAGTGACCTCACATGATAATGTGTTTGTCTATTAGCGTTATCGAGCTAACAATCATATAAATAAATAAATAAATATAAAGCCTTGTTCAGAATGTCTAGTTGCTTAAAAACACCATACAATTCTATTCTAATGAAAGAAAGAATAGACTGCTTTGTTTATGGTTGGAAGTGACCTGTTTTTCCCCTCTGTTAGTGGTCGCTTGTAAAAAATGTTAGTATTAGCTTGCAACATGCTAGCAGTAGTGGCTTTGGAGTGTGTGTGTGTGTGTGTGTGTGTGTGTGTATGTGTGTGTATATATATATATGTATATATATATATATATATATATATATATATATATATACACACATCTTTCCTTTAGTCTAAATTAATTCAGACACATTACAAAATGTAAAAGATATCAATCCTGTTGTGAAAAAAAAACAAAGAGGTGTGATTTACAGAAGAAGAACACAACGTTTTGAGGGAAGGTGAAGGAGAAATGATTTGTAATTATGAACCATTCATCATAATATTGTAACGCACAAAAATGGACATGAGCAGGGACAAAATTCTGGTGGCTGCTGCTACTGTTTATAGTAATGTGATGTTGTGTAGTCTGTTAATAGGTAACAGTGTCTGAAACCATATAAGCAAGTCTATTCTCACTGATCACGTTCCAGTATTTTCAGACACTGATTGTAAAAGATGTAACTCAAAGGTTTGTTATGATGAATTGCAGTGAAACGTGCAGACTCGGATGTCTGTACAGTGCTGGGTGCAGGGACCAGAGGCCACAATGTCTGTTTATGTATCCATTGTGTTCAAAATGACCAGCGAACCCACACCTGAATTTAAATATGTCTAATTTGGTGGCGTATAAGCTTCCATTACTCGTTAGCTGCATTAACCTCGTAGCTCCAATACAAAGCTAAAGGATCAAACTTAAGACTTCAGGTTGTGTTTTTTACTAGTTCTTTAAGCAGGATTTGACTTTATCAGTTTAAAGTTACAGTTAGGATTAAATACAGTGATGCATTAACATGACAAGTTTCTTATTATGGACCATCTTTTTCGGTGATATCATGTAATTTACTTCCTGTTAAAACTAGTCAGTCTGCAGTCACATGATCTGCTGCTGTTATTTGTAACATTAGCTTGTTTATGCAGCTTGGGGGATTTCCTCTCTCACTCCAGAGAAGACAAATATGCTGAAATATGCTATATTCTATGCAGCTTAGAGGTCATGGACCCCATGTGTGCCTACGACAGTCCTGGTGGGAACGAGAACGCCTGAATGTTTATGTTTTTCTTGTTGAGTGTATCTTACCTGTCTTGCGCACACAGACTGTCTTTCAAGACCGGGCTTGTCGAGTGCGCTCCAGAAGGCCTTTAGGTGTGTTGTGGCTTTGGAAAGGAAGTGCGGCAACAAAAGACGTCCGTGCTTATTCAGACGGAGTTGTTCTGTCGCTATTATGCTCCTTTATTATGGTTATTGTGTTTGGCTGCCAGGCAGTAAAACTGACTGCTTAAACTGACTTCATAATGACAGTGTACTCCGAGCGCTGCTGCACGTTGGACGAGTGTTTTCTCTGTGGTTCTTTTGGATTTGGTTGTGGAGCGCTGCAGTCTGAAGGGCGTCTGAAGCTGGCCCTAGAGTCAGGGTTCATGCGTGGGGCAAACCCTCCATGCAATTTCCTGTATGTCGTGCTGCTGTTGGCACTGATCCTGTGCAAACAGGGCTGGGATATAGAGGAGGGGACGATTTTTCTCAACTTGACCTCCAGGCGTGACAGCAAGCCAGCCTTAGAGAGCGAGTCGGCCTTAAACTAGGAACTGTCCTTAGTGAGAGTTTAGAAGGGAAAATGTATCAAATGTACACTGTTTCCTCCTAACTTCAGATGCCATTCATTTAAAATGTATGAAGAAAATTCAGGCTACAAGACAACTGCTGCTACCGTTTTTAGCTGTGCGGTGTAATTTTATAGATGCGTTACAGTGTAAGCAGGTCTATTAGGATTAAAGAAATTTCTTTGGATTGGTTCAGGTCATGCCTATCCAAGTGAACACACTTTGTTTGCCTTTGTTTGCCATCGACTGAACTGTTTACTCATGGTGTGCCCCAAACATCAGTACTTGGTCCCTTTTTTTTCCTATTTATTTATTTATAGTATTTACATGGACAGTGGACACATTTCAATGGCCATGGTCTCAGCTTTCTTTGCCACAAGAAGGACCTTGTTATATCCCGGTGCTACTTCCACTTCCATATCCTGTAATACTTCTACAGTTTCCTGACGCAGTTGACAGCATGTACCTCTGATCTCAAGCTCTGGATGAATGGGAATTGTCTCAAATTAAATACAAACAAAACTGAAGTCATGCTAGCAGGCCCCAAGTTCTAGATGATCTCATTGTTCTTTAACCATCTGACCATTGACTGTGATTATGTTCAGACTGCAGGCACATCGAATTTATTTTTTCAAATCGGTTATTTTGAGACGTCTGTCCACTCTGTTATCTGCAACTGACCAGATCGGATTTGTGTCCAGACACCACCACATCACAAGTTGCCCTGGTAATGTGCATCAGTAACTACATAGCTGCGCTGGTGACATGGATTTTAAATGCAGATATAGGAGATATGGAGCTGCATCACCTTGCACTCCAAACTCTTCAGAATTCTCTTGCATAGGCATGAACCTCTGGAGCGCTTCTTGAATCCCAGCACTTCTGTCCCTCTGGATTTGACATTGTCATTGTTTGTCATGGTGCAAGTGATGACACTTGAAGACATTTGGAAATCTGATTTAAGCAGCCAGGGTGTCCAGACTGAGATTCATTGCATTTCAAACCACATACGAATGTGGTCGGGTCCATTTCGCAGAAATGGGATATCATGTGTTTTTTGCTGTCTAGGCTATTAAAAATAAATCTGGATTCAATCTGGATATGCCAGAAATCAGAGTTGGGCCGGCAGTCTTCACACAACTTATATGGCTGTTAAACCAGCTCAAGTGGTTAGAAACCTTGGTATCCTATGTCTATATATTTGTTGTTGACATTGTGAGGCATGGTTCCTGTCACCACCACTGTAAAGAAATTAGAATGAATCAGTTTCTCAACAATGTTTTCTTTTCATATCAAATGACTCTGAATGACTTTGTTTACATCGCAGTGAGTGAATTATGCAAAAATCCTTGGTATTCTCCTTTAGCATGTTAGGAATTTGTCAGTGTTTGTTCACATCACAATTTATGTTTCACCTTAAAAAACACAATAGTTCTCTTAGTTTCACATGTCTTTGTGAGTAACTATAGGAAAATGAGTGACCCCCTGACCACACTTGTGTCCTCGCAGATTGCTCAGAAGTATGACCCTCAGAAAGAGGAGGAGCTCCGCTACTGGATTGAGGAAGTGACCGGCATGCCAATCGGAGAGAATTTCCAGATGGGGCTGAAGGACGGAGTCATTCTCTGCGAGTGAGTGGCGTTTGTCATTCAGATGATGGTTTGTGTAGTTTACCACTCATTGTTCAGTCGATACTGAGCTGCTCTCCTGCCCAACCTGATCCTCTGAGACACTCCTTTGTGTAACTTTGTTTCTTTCTGTTTTTGGAAGATGTATGCACAGATAAAGGTTCATCAGAAACTTAGGCCAGTAAAAACACCAAAGGTCAGAAATGCTCAGTTTCGAAGTAAATCCGCATTTCTTGTCGGCATAAAGGTCTGACGTTATTCATACTATTGGTAAATTATAGCTAGAGTTCTCCAAAGTGGGACTGGCTCTTTTTTTTTTTTTTTTTTTTTTTTTTTTAAGAACTGATCCAACACCAGGTTTCAGGATCTGGCTGATATCACTAGAAAATGCAGGATCGACTACCAGGACCCTTAATATTGACTTAACATTTTCTTTATGTCTAGGCTGATCAATAAACTACAGCCTGGCTCTATAAAGAAAATCAACCACTCCAAACTCAACTGGCACAAGGTGAGCTTTGACCATTTCTGCTGAAGCATTTCTGCCTGTAGTTCAGTGAAATGCTTCTTTGTTTAAAGAGATTTTAAAGAGGGTGGATTCTTCATCTTGAATGCGAAGCAAATCTTATACCCAAAGCCAATCCTTTCTGTAGAAGCTTGGAAACTAATGCTATTTTTTGTCATTTTAATGTAGCTTGAGAACTTGGGGAACTTCATCAAAGCCATTCTTACATATGGCCTGAAGCCGAGTGACGTATTCGAAGCCAACGACCTGTTTGAGAATGGGAACATGACTCAAGTCCAGATGACGCTGCTAGCCCTAGCCAGCATGGTGAGATTTTCATACAATCATTTGGATAGTGGTGCTGCACCAGAGAAGCATCAAGATTCAATCAGTTCCTTTTAGAAATTCAGCAAAGAACTGCAATTTAGTAGTAGTAGTAGTAGTACACTGTTGTGTGTGTGCGCGCGCGTGTGTGCGCGCGTGTGTGTGTGTGTATAAAAAAAAAAACGCTCCAAAATGGTAACTTTTTACAGGAGAAGGCAAAAAACCTACTTTATTTTTAATGTAAGTGAATGGAACCAGAATGTTTACCAAGTCATTTTGGCCCTTTACTTTTAGTCCATGCATCATGAAATGTATGTACAGTGTAAAGAGTAACAGGTATTTTCAAATTATGTTACAAGTGGAGATGCAAGGTTTTCTTCCGACAACAGCGACATCATCCTGTCATATGGATTGTTGTGGTGAGCTGTAACTATTAGAATTTGGCCTTCAGTTTGCCCTAAATGTCAAAGCAAACTCCTCTGCGGTTAATTGGTAATTCCTTCTAGCGCCCCTATGGGATTTCTAATGGTATGTTAGTGCGACATTTATTATTTATTTATTTATTTAGGCTGTCCTACTTTAGGCTTTTAACAAGTTTCCATGTCTAACAACTCACTGAAACCGAGTTAGACTATGGCAGTTAATCACAGACATCGACATACTGAACTTGTAACGAGAGAATGTCAGATTTGTTTTAAATCCCAAATTTGGGCCCACTCATTGTAAATCAAAACATGATTAATTGATTGATATAACCATCATTTCCTAATGATGCTCCTGAAGACCTCACCAATGGGAGAGCTTACTGGGCTGTATCTGCTTAGATACAACAGAGAAAAAAACAGTTATGAACAATTATGTTGTCTGTTGAATTCTTGTTTTTGACCAGAATTCAATGAAATAAATACTTGCAGTGTTTAAGTCCAACAAACATGATGGTCATCAAGAAAAATTAAAAGCATGCATTTATTTATTTATTTTTCCCCAGGAATCATTAGGCCTTCTCTGAGGTCATAGGTTTTTCACTGCTGCTTAACCACACAGTATTATTTGTTTTTGCTTCAAAGGCAAAGACCAAAGGTATGGACACCAAGATTGATATTGGTGTGAAATATGCAGACAAGCAAGAGCGCCGTTTTGATGACGAGAAGATGAAGGCCGGCCACTGTGTTATTGGCTTACAGGTGAGGAGCATCACATCACCAACAGCTGTTATGTTTAAAGTTCAGGACACATTTTCAGCTCACTGCTGTTCTCTCTCATGTCTAGATGGGTACAAATAAATGTGCTAGTCAGGCTGGAATGACTGCCTACGGCACCAGGAGGCACCTTTATGACCCAAAGACCCAAACAGACAAGCCCTATGACCAGACCACCATTAGCCTGCAAATGGGTACCAACAAGGGAGCAAGTCAGGTAACTATCATACATTATGCATGATTGATCAATGTCTAGGTAAATACACACTGGGCACTTTATTGGAAACACCTACCATGTACTTTCACTCACTGTCCACTTCACTAGAAACACCTTCCTTATAGTTTTGCTCACTGGCCACTTTATTTGAAACACTTCTGTTTCTACTTCATTTTTGCCCTGCTTGAGAGACACAATAACCATAATAACAGGGATTAACAGGGGGCACCGGCATCTTAGGAGGCCCTCCCGCCCCCTGAAGGCTTTTAAAAACAATAAAGTACATACGTGAAAAGTGAGATTAAATAATAGCTTTTTGTTTTGAGCTAAACAAAATTAGCCTGATGGCTGTTTTAATGTGCAAGTTTCGATTGCGTCTGCACTGTAACAGCTTCTGCTTTCTGTGTAAGATTTCTTGTCTCTTTCCTTTAAGCCAAACAGAGCTGTGACTCTGTAACAGAAGAATTTCTACACTTTGAAAGTTAAAACATCCCCTTTGGATGGCAGCAACAAAATCAACAATGGTATAAAACCAGAGGGGCCTGAAAACACACACATTTCTTGTTTAATTTGTTTCATCATTTGCACATAGTCAGTGGCTATTCTTTCATCTAATGTTTGCCCCAAGTGTTCAAACCCCCTTCTGGCCTTGTGGTCTGAGGTCCAGCCAGTTGGAGACACCTACTCCCTGGACCCAGTGGCCTGGTTACAAATCCATCCCTGCTCTAAATCATCTCATTTGACTAGTTGGCTGTCTTGCTTGGTTAGTTAGCTTAACTATTGGTTAGACAAGGCTGTACAAACAAGAAATCATATACTGTCTGCGTCAAAACTTTCTCTTGAGTGTGAATTGACATGCTAGCTGTTTTGCTTAACTAGTTATCTTGGCTTAACACTAGTTGTGTTGAAGTGAAACAAAACAAGTTTTTCTCTTTGGAGTGTGGCAAAAAAAAGGTTGATATAAGCCTCAGCTTTTAACTAGCTTATGTCACATAAGCCAACTCTTTACACACTACCAGTTCTCAAAACAGCAATTGACACATCAGAATACCATTCTAGTTTGCTTCACGCTGCACTTCTTGGTGACTGTAATAGCATGTGGTGACTTTGTCTTCATCTGGAAGAGTAAGGAATTAGCTAAATTGTTGTTTGCTTCAGCTGCAAGTCGCTGCTGTCCAAACAAAACGTTGGATCTTCAAAATAATAACTTTACAGGAGAAGGAAAAAATCCACTTTACTTTTAATGTAAGGCAATGGAACCAGACTTTTTTCCAAGTAATTTTGGGTCATTTGTTTTGGTCCATTCATCTTGTAATTTACACATACTGTAAAGGGCAACAGGCCTTTTCAAATGATGTCAAAAAATTAAAAAACATGAGAAATGGAGATACATGGTTTTGTACAAATGGCAGCAATCTGCTAGTGCCTTTAGGCCCTGCTGGTACCGATCTTGAACACCAGAAATGATAAAAGTGGATCCTTCAGTACTGAACTGATTGGAAAAAGCACAGTTTTGATGCCAGACATACTGGGTGTAGTGGAAAACACCCTTTATGAGCTTAATCTACCTTATAGCTCCACTGTAGGGGTTTACAATTACAGACAGTAGCCCAGACAGTTGCTGCAGTTCATCATCCCCCTCTACTCCATTCATCAGTGGTCAGTTTCTGACCACAGGGCTGCTGTGGTCCAGATATTACTTGGGTGGAGGTTCATTTTCAGCCTTGCAGTGACACTGACTTGGTAGTGTGTGTGGTTCTAGTATGAGTGTAATAGACACAGTTGATGTAGTTTTTGTACACGTCAGTGTCACTGCTAGGTTGAGAGTGGACCACCACCCAAAAATATCCAGACAAGAGTGGTTCTGTGGTCAGATACTGGACACTGAGTAAGGACCAGGCCAGCTGTTCTCTGTTTTTTAGACAGAGGCCCATTTTGTGGATGTTTAAACGTATTTAACCACATCTTTGAATAAGTTTTTGAAGTTTTTAGATATGGCCAAAGTAGATTTAATAAACTGGTTAAATTAAAACTTACTAAGCGATGCAACTTCTGCATTTGTTGGCCTTCTTGGCACGCCCTGCTGAGGCCCCCTGAACTGAAGTAATTACAGTAATGCTAATACTTTCTAAACGTATTTCTGTGTGTGTAGCATGTAATGGTATTGCGCACAATTTAGTTCATCAGTGCTTTGGATCTGCTTATTATTCAAAGCACGTTTTCTCAGAAACAGCTGTTTTACACAAAGCAGGAAACTGTAATACTCAACTTCTGCAATATTGCAGTCCACTGTTGAACTGACCACTGCAGGCTTAGAGCAGACTTGGAATGTTCCTCATAATGTAATTTGCAGCTTGTGCCTTTTTAACTCTAAAGGTCTGTGTGTAGGGGCCCACACTAACAGTCATAACTGAATAAGTTGCATCTCAGTTTCATAGTAGTTCTGCATCCTAGCCTGGCTTTAAATGGGTACTTTCACACGGCTAGTTGCTGGTTGTGAGTTACGTATAACAGAATTTCACAGTGTGACAGTTACACAATGCTTTCTGAAAATAATCAGTTGCATAGATCTAAAGTTTGGGTTACGAATGACCGATTACCTGCGATGGACTGGCGACCTGTCCAGGGTGTATCCTGCCTTTCGCCCAAAGACTGCTGAGATAGGCTCCAACATCCCCCCCTGCAACCCTGATGGAAAAGCAGCTTAGAAAATGGATGGATGACCGATTACCTCTGTTGATCTGGGTTACTTTTATCTTTTTTTCATAAATAGATAATCTTATTACTTCTACTTAACTCTCCCTGGCTGGTGAGAACATCAGTGCAGATTTTGTTGCATGTTATGAGATGCAACATGGTTTCAAAAATAAAGTTGCATGCAACACTTTCAGTTACTCCACTAGTTATCCAAATTTGCAGCTTATACATCATGTAATTCAGTCGTCTGCAAGGTAGAATTTACATATTTGCCATATTTGTATTTTTTTTCCAGCTATCATTGCTTTACAGTATGCAACTCAAGCACCCTGTAATGTTAGCCAAAGGACATGTCCTACTTGGCAGGTTGGATCAATTAAAACAAACCCTGGTTTGTTTGCTCTGCTAGCTGGGTTTGTAGTAGCAATAATAATAAATAACGATAATAGATTCAGATTATGTAGTCTTTTACAAGCTCTGCGATGCTTTACAGACTTGTAGAAAGACAAAACTTTCCTGTTTATTACACCATTTAAGTTCAAGTTTTAAGAAAGAGAGGGAAGAGACTGAGGCAGCGGGTTCCAAAGTTTAGGAGCAGCATTGCTGAAAGACCTGCCACCAACCAATGAGAGTCTTGTGCCAGAAGATCTGCAGGAGGGAGAGGGTCAGTACAGATCAGGGGTGTCGAACTCAATGAATAAAAAGGCCATATTAGAAAATGTCAACAAATCTGTAGGCCAGAGAAATTTCGTTTTGAATGAATGTTGTGCTACAACCCGAGCTGAAGTTAGTCTCAATCAATCCACACAAACTCAGAATTTCTGACTTGTTAATGTCTTTTGGTTCGTTGTCAGGTGTTAATCTGAAGGCAAACTAGAACTAAAATACAACAGTGTATAATTTTCGGCTTTGACCCAAAGCAGGAATTGGAATTGGGCCAAATATAAATGCACCCTAAAACCGATACAGGTCTGTAAATGGCCTTTTTAGGTGAGTTTGGGGATCTCTTTTCTTCAGTATTAGCATGCAGTTTATATTTAAGCTTATTAAACCATGCAGAGAAGATTAACAACGGATATGGCTATTTATTTATTTATTTATTTATTTATTTATTTATTTCAAACAATTTTATAAATTTATAAAAATATTTACCTTTTTTGTGCCTTTTGTCCACTCTTTAGGCTGGCATGGCAGCCCCTGGCACCAGGAGGGACATCTACGACCAGAAAGTAGCTCTGCAGCCGATGGACAACTCCACCATCTCCCTGCAGATGGGCACCAACAAGGCAGCGTCCCAGAAGGGCATGAGTGTTTACGGGCTTGGCAGGCAGATTTACGATCCAAAATACTGCCCCTCTGGCACAGAGGCTGGCGTCCGCTCTAATGGCAGCCAGGGTACCCGCACCAACTCCGAAATCAGCGACACTGACTACCAGGCCGAGTACCAGGGAGAGTACCAACATGAGTACCAACCTCAGTACCAGGATGAGTACCGGGGCCACTATGACCAGGGCATTGATTATTAGATAGCTGGAGCACAGTGTTCAAGGATTAATACAGTCAGAAGGAGCTAATGTTGCTAACAGTAAATAAAAACGAACAGCTGCTGGTTAGCACTGCGCAGATGGCGTCGTGTTAATTGGTGGCTTCTAGCTTCCATTCGCTGTTAGTGATATTAGCATGGATGGTCAAGGTATTCCTTTAAGAGATGAATGTCTTTTTTTTTCCCTTTCCTTTTCTGGTTCTCTATTTCAACAGAGCGAGATTTCTTTCCTTGCTGGCCTTAATTTTTTAATGTTTGAAGTTTTTTCCCCCAGTGCAGAGGGAACAAAACGCCTCAGTTATAATCATTCCTCTTTAGATTTATCAGTATTTTCTTTTTAGTTATGCAGAAAACTGTGTCTGTCTTATTATGTGAATGCTTTGGAAATATTTCTGTACTTTTCAGAATTCCTTTTTTATTTTTTAAGTGTACTTTTTAATGGCAAGCATGACCGTTGGCCTTCTCCACGGTCTTTATCCGTACTTCTCTCTCTCTCTCTCTCTCTCTCTCTCTCTCTCTCTCTCTCTCTCTCTCTCTCTCTCTCTCTCTCTCTCTCTCTCTCTCTCTCTCTCTCTCTCTCTCTCTCTCTCTCTCTCTCTCTCTCTCTCTCTCTCTCTCTCTCTCTCTCTCTCTCTCTCTCTCTCTCTCTCTCTCTCTCTCTCTCTCTCTCTCTCTCTCTCTCTCTCTCCTCCCCCCCAAGGTCCCCAAACTCAACCGCTGTGTCCGAAGGACAGTGGGAGGGGTGAGAGTGGCAATTCCCAAAAGGTTGTGTGTTTCCCATGCTAGGCCAGGGACCAGTCTGTTGCTGTTAGTTGTAAAGGAGCTTAAACTTTAGCCCTTTAACAGGGAACTACATTTATTTTTCAAATGGTCTGATGTAAACAAAGCCACCCAGAATGGTTAGATGTGAATTAGTGCATTGTAACTTGCAGACTGTGATTTCGTCACAATGAATACAACATAAATATAGCCATTTTATATACTATCCAAAACCAGAAGTGAACCAACATGTGCACCTACAAGCTTTCTGTTCTTGCTGATCATAGTAAAAGCTGTGTTCTTGACTATTTTTGCTATTAAATGTTTTAAGGCCAAAACTTTCTCAAAACTATTGTAAAACAATGTCTCCGACAATAGGCAGTGTATTCATAACCAGCCTGTGTAATAACTGTCAGTGAATGAGCTTTTGGTCTGACTGTTTCATTAGGATGAACCACTTCACATCAAACCACTCTGAATGACTTTGTTTACAACTCAGCCATTAAATTAATCCGAACTTCTGAACAATCTGTGAAGTTCCCTTTTAAACTGTAGGCTTATTATTGAGTCATTAATCCTTAGGCTTGCTATTTAGCGATTTACTGAGTTTTTTAGCAGCTACTATATGTAAGTCATGTATGTTATGAAATCGAGGGAGAAAAGTCGGATCTTTCTAGTTTAAGGGGTTAATTTGGCTTTTTAATGATTTGTCCAGGTAGCGCATTTATTACTTGTGCCATATTCTCATGTTTTAGAAGACTCAGCTTTCTTTGTCCTGATGTATTTATTGCCATGGTCACTCAAGAGAGACCCACAGTCCTGTGGACGTATTTTTATGAATAAATTTTTACATTTTACATAGGTTTTGTCTTTTGTCTTCACTGAATAATGGAGGAGGCATTATAATAAATCCTTTTAAACAATGCTCATCTACTCTTTACATGACCCATAGACCTCTGTGGTCAGTGTCATATTAGGAGCTTTGGGTTTAAGCTGGTGAATGGTGTGTTTTTGAAAATCACCACTCGCATCTGGTGTTGGTATATATTAGTCTTTTCACACTTTGCGTTGATGTGTTTTCATTGATCTGGTCAAGTTTGGCTTTCAATTGACCATATTAAAAAGCCAGATGTAAACACACCCAAGATGAATGCACCTGCTGACTAGTTGAGAGAATAAACAAGGAAACGAAACATTGAGGATGCACAAAGCTGGAATTCCCCAAACCAGCAGCCTTCTTTCACTCTCCAACACGGCTGGTTAACTCCAGTAAACAAAAGTAAAACCGAAACAATGTGTTGCGTTTTACACAGGAAAGTCAAATCTTATCTGGTCTCACTCGGGTGCATTTTAGTGAAAAATGGAAATGGAATCTGGCCAAAGTAAGTCCAGACATCATTTGGACACAAACTCATGCTAATGCAAGTGATACAGGCTCATGTTGTTGAAGTTCAGTAGTAGATGTACTTTGATGCTGCATCATTTCAGTGTGTTAACTTGTTTATAGCTTGTCACATTTTGGCCGATAATAACCTGATAATTCAGAGGATCTAATGACATTCAGGGGGAAACGTACAGAGACCAAACAGTCAGCTTTGGAACATTAGTTTACCACAGAGCTCAACAGCGGCAATTTAAGAAGACGCTATTCATTCTGCCATAGAAAGAAACTACAATGACCCAGACTTGCTAATATGGGCATGAAGGTTTCTTTTCTATAATGAGTTTCTGTTCTATAAACTTAAGAATGATGGTTCTTCAAGGGTTCTTTAGTAAAGAAAATGGTTCTTTGTAGAACCATGAACACTCGGTGAGCCCTATGCCTGATTAAAAGGTTCGTTACAAGCGTGACATCGTAACAATATCAGAACCCCTTTTGGGTGCTATATAGGAACATCTACAGTATCCAGTCTGATGAACGCTTTCATGATGCAAAGAATGCTTTAGTCATCCAAAGGGTTTTTGGAAGTTTTCATGGTTTTATTTAGAACCACGTACAACACATTCTCCATCAATCTGAAGAACCCTTTCATCATGCAGAGTTCTTTGAGTGTTCGAGTGAGGTTCTTTGAGTGAACCATTTTCTTTACTAACAAACTATCTAAGAACCATCATTTTTAAGAGTTTGTCTAAATCATCCTCTGAGTTCTCAGTGTTCGTGGTTATATATATTATAATCACCAGCCACTTTATTAGGTACACCTTGCTAGTAAAAGATTGGACCCCCTTTTGCCTTCAGAACTGCCTTAATTCTTCGTGTCATACTTTCAACAAGGTGTTGGAAACGTTCCTCAGAGATTTTGTTTGGTTATTTGAGTTCCTGTTGCCTTTCTATCATCTCGAACCCGTCTGCCCATTCTCCTCTGACCTCTCACATCAACAAGGCATTTTGGTCCACACAACTGCCGCTCACTGGATATTTTCTCTTTTTCGGACCGTTCTCTGTGAACCCTAGAGATGGTTGTGTGTGAAAATCCCAGTAGATCAGCAGTTTCTGAAATACTCAGACCAGCCCATCGGGCACCAACAACCACGCCACGTTCAAAGTCACTTAAATCACCTTTCTTCCCCGTTCTGATGCTCGGTCTGCACTTCAGCAAGTTGTCTTGACCACCTAATAAAGTGGCCGGTGAGTGTATAACAGTTTTCTTTACTAAAGAACCTCTGAAGAACCCTCTTTTGTAGGTGTGCACTTTCATGAGCATTTCTTTTCCTTCTTTGCTGCTTTTTTTGTGCTCTATGTTCTGTAAAACAACGATGGGATTGTGAAAGGTGCTTTATAATGAAACTATTATTATTATTATTATTATTATTATTATTATTATTATTATTATCATCATCCTGTAAAGTTACCAAGGTAATGTGGGCTTTTCTTACAACAGCACTGGAAAGCCTTTAAAAGAGACTGTTGAGTGGGGATGAGCTGTCCTGGAAACGATGGGCTCCTGCTTTGGGACAATGAGGCTTGAGTGGGTCTGAATGGGACCTTATCCGAGAAGCCAAAAGCTGCAGTGTGTGTTCTCACATACACACCCCAGCAAGCTGATCCTGGTTCAGCGCGTCAGGAGCACAGAGACAGGGACTTGGCGTGCCCCGAGGGTTCGTGAGAAAGGCCCCGTGGCTCAGAGTTTCCCTCCCTCCTCTCTGCTCAGGCAGAGAATAATCCTGGCTTTGTGTTCCTGTGGAATTCAGGCTGATAATACAGCTCTCAATTAGAGCACAGGCCCGTCGCCTAGCGCAGGTCACCCTAGCAACATGTCCTTTCGCTGGAAGCTGAATGACCAACCTGTGTGTGCCTCGTACGTGCAGAGGTGGGTAGCTTTATGTAGTGAAGTAAAATTTAAATGGATTTGTACTGAATTTTTGAAGAGTAGTTACATTTTAGTCATTAACGTTTAGTTTCTGATTTTTATTAGTGTTTATTTTAGGGTTTAATCTCTCCTCTCCTCCTTTAATCTCTCTTTTAGGTTTAGGCTTTTGTTTCAGGTCAGAAAGAGAAGACTTGAGACGCAACTGACTTGAATGGCTGGGTCTGACTTTATTAGATAGTCCACTATAGATTATCTACAGATGTTTAAATTGTTAAACTCTTTGTTGAAACTCAGTTGATTCTAAACTGTGGTGGGGTTGGGGTTAGGATTTGGACCAGGGTGAGTCTTTGGACCAGGGTTGAGGTTAAAGTTAGGGCCAGGATTAGAGTAGGTTTAAATAACTGTCAATTTAGTCGATATTTAGTTGAATGTAACTTAAAAGTAAATGAATTATTTACAAAGCATCTAAGGTGGACTATTCCAAATAAAGTGTTACCCACTGCTCAGTTATATACACCGATCAGGCATAACATTCTGACCACCTCCTTGTTTCTATGCTCATTGTCCACTTTATCAGCTCCACTTACTGTAGAGGGTCACTTTGTAGTTCTACAGTTACAGACTGTAGTCCATCTGTTTCTCTAATACTTTGTTACCCCCTTTTACCCTGCTCTTCAGTGGTCAGGACCCCCTTGGACCCTCACAGAGCGGGTACTATTTGGGAGGTGGATCGTTCTCAGCACTGCATTAACACTGACGTAGTGGTGGTGTGTTAGTGCGTGTTGTGCTGGTCTGAGTGGATCAGACACAGCAGTGCTGCTGGAATTTTAAACACCGCAGTGTCGCTGCAGGACTGAGAAAAGTCCACCAACCAAAAATATCCAGTCAGCAGCGTCCTGTGGGCAGCGTCCTGTGACCACTGATGAAGGACTAGAGGATGACCAACACAAACTGTGTAGCAGCAGATGAGCTGTCGCCTCTGACATCTACAAAGGTTTTTAGTAAAAAAAAATGATGAAACTCTATGAACACTTAGAGAAGCCTTTGCATGACTAAAGGAACTGAAGAACCCTTTATATGATTGAAGGGTTGCACGGTACATTGATCTACATGGAACCTTTGGAAAATGGTTCTGTCTTGCACTAAAAAGGGGTTGCTATTGTTACGATATCAAACTTAGAACAATTGAAGAACCATTTTTTGGTGCTTTACAAAACATTTTTCAAAATGGTTCTACACTCACCGGCCACTTTATGCTATCTGTATCCCTTTATCTTATCTGTAAACCGTAGAGATGGTTGTGCGTGAAAATCCCAGGAGATCAGCAGTTTCTGAAATACTCAGACCAGCCCGTCGGGCACCAACAACCACGCCACGTTCAAAGTCACTTAAATCCCCTTTCTTCCCCCGTTCTGATGCTCGGTCTGCACTTCAGCAAGTTGTCTTGACCACCTCTACATGCCTAAATGCATTGAGTTGTGGCCATGTGATTGGCTGATTAGCTATTTGTGTTAACAAGCAACTGAACCTAATAAAGTGGTCGGTGAGTCTATATAGAACATATACAACACATTCTCCATCAGCCTTGTGAATGTGCTATAGACGGTTCTATATGTAACCTTTTTGAAAATGGTTCTGTATTGCACTCGAGGGGTCTGCTTATAACATTCTTTATAAAACCCCTTTTAGTTTTTGGAAAAGGTTTTATGTAGAAGATAATAAACAATTTTCCTGAGAATTCTCAGGAAAAACCACCTTCAGGAGAAGCTGCTGGTGTCCTACTAGCGCTCCACCATTGAGAGTGTGCTGACATACTGCATCTCAATGTGGTACAGCAGCTGCTCAGTGGCAGAGAGGAGAGCACTGCAAGGGTCAACCTGAACAGACGATGAATACACACACTGACAAGGACTGTCTACAGAGCACTGTGCTCAGTAGAACCGACTGTTCCAGTGTTCCACTCCACCTCTGTTCTATGTATTATTCATTTGTTCTCGAATGTGAAATCTATAATCTATATACTTTCTGTGCAATAATCCTTAAGATGTGCAATATCATATACCAATACCATAAGCTGTCCAAGGAATGTACAACAACTAACTGCTACCTCACTTGTCTATTGTCTATTGTCTGTTTAGAATATATAGTTTTATAGTCCTCTTTCTTTATATTTAAGATTTTTTAAATACTTTTTTCCCCTTAAATCTGCACGTTATATATTTTAGCCATATGTTTGTTTTGTATGTAGAAAGTGCCATTGGATTGCTGCTCAATTTCGTTGTACACTGTGCAATGACAAAGACATCTTATATTTTATCTTAGCACCAATCTGAATAATCATGTAGAGGTTTTTGCCTGTTCATGGTTCTATAGAACCATTGTCTTTACCAAAGCACCATGAAAATATCTAAGTACATATATAAGTACTACAATATAAGTACGCTATATTTACAAAGGTTTTCACTCACCCATCCAAATCATTGAATTCAGGTGTTCCAATCACTTCCATGGCCACAGGTGTATAAAACCAAGCCCCTAGGCCTGCAGACTGCTTCTACAGACATTAGTGAAAGAATGGGTCACTCTCAGGAGCTCAGTGAGTTCCAGCATGGTACCGTGATCAGACACCACCTGTGCAACAAGTCCAGTCATGAAATTTCCTCACTACTAAACATTCCACAGTCAACTGTCAGTGGTATTATAACAAAGTGGAAGTGATTGGGAACGACAGCAACTCAGCCACAAAGTGGTCGGACACGTAAAATGATGGAGCGGGGTCAACAGATGCAGAGGGGCATAGTGACCTCAACCCGATAGAACACCTTTGGGGTGAATTAGAGCGGAGACTGCGAGCCAGGCCTTCTCGTCCAACATCAATGTCTGACCTCACAAATGTACTTCTGGAAGTTTTGAGTTTTGAGTTTGAGTTTGAGAACTTATTTTTGAGACCTGTTGGGCTAAAATTAAATGCTGAATTGCCAAAGTGAGAGAAGCAACCGCAGTAAAGCAGCACAGCAGAATGAAATGAAACTCATTTAACATAAAAGGCTAAAAAAGATGGTTCTTCCAAGGTTGTTTAGTAAAGAAAACGGTTCTATATAGAACTATGAACACTCAAAGAACCCTTTGCATGATGAAAGGAACTGAAGAACTCCTTTGCATCATGAAAGGGTTCTTCGAACTGATGGAGAACGTGCTGTAGATGGTTCTGTAAGTGACCTTTTTGGAAACAGTTCTATATAAGATCGAATGGGTTCTTCCCTTGTTACAATATCAAGCTTATAACAATAGAAGAATCATTTTTGGTGCTACATAGAACCATTTTCAAAAAGTTTTTAATAGAACATACAGAACACATTCTCCATCAAACTGAAGAACCCTTTCGGAATGCAAAGACTGCTTCAATCATGAAAAGGGTTCTTTGCCTGTTCATGGTTCTTTAGAACCATTTACTTTACCAAAGAACTGTCTTGTGTATAGTGCACCATGGAAATGTCTTCACGTATCCCATCTAAGTTTTTGCTATGTTGCTCACAGCCGTCTGATGTAAAAGTGTTACTTCCGTGAAATAATGCCTCAAATATAAACATCCTCACCAAACCAGCAGCGAAAGTGGAAGTACAAAATTAGCAGGTCATCAAACTGCTTCACCCAGCGTCTCTTAGCAAAGGAACTAAGAACTCTGTTCTGCTTATTTTTGGGTTCTTTTGGTATAAAATGAAATGTGAAATCGCCAAAGTGAGAGGAGCGACAGCAGGGAAGCAGCACAGCAGAATTTGACTTAAATGTAATTGTGTAAAAAATGTGCAATTATCCTTCCTCACAAATGCAGATGAGTAGAAGGAAAAATCTTAAAAATACTCAGTAAAGCACAAAACCATCAGCATTTTACTTGCAATGAACTAATAAATACTGCATAACTAGTTAATAGTTCAGTATTTCACACTTACTCGAGCACGCATTCTTAAAAAAGATGATTCTTTAAGGGTTCTTTAGTAAAGAAAATGGTTCTATATGGAACATTTTTGAAAATGGTTTTGTATGGCACTAAAAATGGTTCTGCTATTGTTACAATGTCAAGCTTATAACAAGGGTGCCGTGGCTTAGTTGCTTAATGCACCTGTCTAGTAAGCAGGAGATCTTGGGTTCGAATCACTGTGGTGCCTTTGGTGGCACTCATGGGCTGGAGGTTAGGGTACCACCTCTGTGACTAGAAAGTTGCTGGTCCGGTCCACTTGTTTGACAGTATATGACTGAGGTGCCCTTGAGCAAGACACCTAACCCCTGTGGATAGGGCTGCCCACTGTTCTGGGCAAGTGTGCTCAATGCCCCCTAGTGTGTGTGTTCACTAGTGTGCATCTATGTGGGTGTTTCACTGCACGGATGGGTTAAATGCGGAGGTCTCATTCCTCTGTGTGCGAGCACAGTTGGCTAAAGGTTCTGAGTTCAATTCAACAGAAAGACCCTTTTTGGTGCTATATAGAACCATGCACAGACCCTTTCAGTCATGCAATGGGTTCCTTGACTGTTTGTGGCTCTGTAGAACCATTTTCTTTACCAAAGAACCATCTATTGTATGGTGCACCATGAAAATGTCTTGAGTATCTGATATAGGATTTTGCTGTAAAGCTCACAGAATCTTAAATACACACTAAGGTTATTTCTGTGAAATAATGCCTCAAATATAAACATCCTTCCAAATAAAGCAGCGAAAGTGGAAGTACAAAACTAGCAGGTCAACAAAGTGCTTCATCCAGCGTCTCTCAGCACAGGAACCAAAGTTTGAGAACTCTGTTCTGCTTATTTTTGGGTTCCTTTGGTCTAAAATTAAATGCTACATCCCCAAAGTGAGAGGAGCGCGCAGCAGTTATTTGCATCATGAAAGGGTTCTTCAGACTGATGGAGAATGTGCTGTAGACGCATCTGTATAGAACCTTTCTGAAAATGGTTCTGTATAGCACTAAAAATGTTTTCGCTACTGTTACCATATCACACTTACAACAAATGAAAATTGTTGTGGTGCTATGTAGAACCACTTTCATTCTCTATCAGTCTGAAGAACCCTTTTGGTACTTTATAGAAACACTTTCCAAAAGATTCTATATAGAACATACAATACATTTTCCACCAAACTTGTGAATGTGCTGTAGATGGTTTTGCATAGAACCTTTATGAAAATGGTTCAATGCAGCATCAAAAAAGTTACTGCTATTGTTCGCTTGTCATAATAGAAGAACCCTTTTTGGTGCTCTTTAGAAACATTTTCAAAAAGGTTCTAAACAGAACCATCTACAGCACATTCTCCATCAGTCTGAAGAACACTTTTTAATGCTATATAGAATCACATTCCAAAAGGTTCTATATAAAACATATACAACGCATTCTCCATCAATCTTGTGGATGTCTTGTAGATGGTTCTGTATAGAACCTTTTTGAAAATGGTTCTTTGTAGCATCAAAAAGTTTCTGCTATTGTTATGATGCCAAGCTTGTCATAATAAAAGAACCATTTTTGGTGCTTTCTAGAACCACTTTCAAAAAGGTTCTATATAGAACATATACAATGCATTCTCCATCAATCTTGTGAATGTCCTGTAGATGATTCTGTGTAGAACCTTTTTAAAAATGGTTCTATGCAGCATCAAAAAAAGTTTCTGCTATTGTTATGATGCCAAGCTTGTCATAATAGAAGAACCCTTTTTGGTGCTCTCTAAAACCATTTTCAAAAAGGTTCTAAACAGAACCATCTACAGCACATTCCCCATCAGTCTGAAGAACACTTTAGTGATGCAAAGAAACTTCAAGCATGCAAAGGCTTCTTTGAGTCTTCATGGCTCTATATAGAACCATTATCTTTACTAAAGAACCCTTGAAGAACCATGTTTTTGAAGTGTGTGAGTTCAGGCTTCTCACCTCTGATCCAGAGCCGTATGACCTTTGCCTTGTGGGCGTGTTCATCAAAAATCAAACTTGCAGGAACAGGTTACGTGACGTTGTGCAAAGGAAGCTGAGATAAGCAGAGCAACACACTCAGGCTGGAGCTTGTAGTGTTTCTGAGACAGACTGGAATCAGAGAGACAGCAGCTTTATGAAAATGACATCACGCTGACTGACGGCCTTTAGCCAGATTACCACCTTCGCGTTGTGTAAACATGGGTATGAGATGTGGAACAACAGAACTGGCCTAAAACTCTGTTTAACAATAAATAATGAATAGCTTGTTGTGACCATTATGGAGATGACATCATGCTGAGTGGTGGCTGCTGGCTTTGTTAGCAACACTAGCATTTGTGGAAGAGCTGTAGACTTAAGTCTCTTTTACCCTTCACAACATATCAATGTGTGTTTTTCATGTTCTTCTTCAAAGCTGAAGGAACAAACTACTGTCTATCTATCTATCTATCTATCTATCTATCTATCTATCTATCTATATATCTATCTATCTATCTATCTATCTATCTATCTATCTGCTTTTACTCTCTCTTTCTCTCTCTCTCTATGTATATGTACATATATGTACACCGATCAGGCAGAACATTCTGACCACCTCCTTGTTTCTACGCTCGTAAAAAAACCCAAAAAAACATATATATAAAATGTATTTATTTATTTGTTTTTCATGGAGATGCAGTTCAATTAGAATTCAAGCATTCAGTTTCATTGATATTTGAGCAAAGCACAGACCTTTTAATATAAAACTTAAGCATAGTTTTCAAAATGTTTTTCCACCCCTGATTGAAGGTCATCCTGTTAGCAGGAGGCTGTGGCTGTTAGAGTGTCCTGTACATCATCAGTTCATTATTAGATGAAGACTACCACAGTGTCTGATTGCTGGGGCAGTTAAAAGCATTGAAGCTAACTGCATTATGCTGTATAATTTATTGCTCTGTTGTGAGTTTTTAAGAGTGGACACTTAAAGCATATAGTAATAAATGGAGAAATAGTTCAGTCCTGGGAGCGTCTGCTGAATAAATCATGCAAATGGTTGAAGAAAACTCGTCATTGTCTGGAAAAGCACTCAAGAGCGAACTCAGGAAAGCCCTGCACCCTCAGAATTACAATTAGCAGTGCTGTTTTTGCAAGTTTGAGGGAAAGTTTGGTGAAGCTAGAAAACTTTGTCTGTACATAGTTGTGCAATGTTCCTGTTTATTTGATTTTAATGGCAAAAATTTCTTTGTGATGTCACAACCATTAACATACACTCACCAGCCACTTTATTAGGTACACCTTGCCCCTTTTGCCTTCAGAACTGTCTTAATTCTTTGTGTCATACTTTCAACAATGCATTGGAAAAGTTCCTCAGAGATTTTGGTTGGTTATTTGAGTTACTGTTGCCTTTCTATCATCTGGAACCAGTCTGCCCATTCTCCTCTGACCTCTCACATCAACAAGACATTTTCGTCCACACAACTGCCGCTCACTGGATATTTTCTCTTTTTCGGACCGTTCTCTGTAAACCCTTGAGATGGTTGTGCGTGAAAATCCCAGTAGATCAGCAGTTTCTGAAATACTCAGACCAGCCTGTCTGGCACCAACAACCACGCCACGTTCAAGGTCACTTAAATCCCCTTTCTTCCCCCATTCTGATGCTCGGTCTGCACTTCAGCAAGTTGTTTTGACCACCTCTACATGCCTAAATGCATTAAGTTGCGGCCATGTGATTGGCTGATTAGCTATTTGCGATAACAAGCAACTGAAAGTGGCTGGTGAGTGTTTTTACATACTACCTTCCATTCAGCCTGCAGTAGTTTAGCCCCACTCATTCGAAGTGATACAGAGTGTTGTTCCTGCAGACTGTGGCCTATAGCAGAGCTATTAGAGTG